>NC_054832.1:75251860-75551860 GCF_018345385.1 Vulpes lagopus
AAGAGACTCCTTTTTCCAGTGGATGGTCTTTCCTGCTTTGTCGAACAAGAGTTGACCATAGAGTTGAGGGGCAATTTCTGGATTCTTAAGTCAGTTCCATTGATCTGTGTCTGTTTTTGTTCCAGTACCACCTGTCTTGATGACCACAGCTTTTTAGTACAACCTGAAATCTGGCATTATGATGCCCCCAGCTGTGGTCTTCTATTCAATATTCCCTGGCTATTTGGAGTCTTTTCTGATTCCACACAAATCTTAAGATGATTTGTTCCAACTCTCTGAAGAAAGTCCATGGTATTTTGAAAGGGATTGCATTAAATCTGAAAATTGCCTTAGGTAGCATTGACATTTTCACAGTATTAATTCTTCAAATCCATGAGCATGGAATATTTTTCCATCTCTGTGTCTTCCTCAATTTCTTTCAGAAGTATTCTGTAGTGTTTAGAGTATAGATCCTTTACCACTTTGGTTAGGTTTATTCCTAGGTATCTTATGCTTTTGGGTGCAATTGTAAATGGGATTGACTCATTAATTTCTCTTTCTTTGGTTTCATTGTTAGTGTATAGAAATGCCACTGGTTTCTGGGCATTGATTTTTGTATCCTGCCACAATCCTGAATTGCTGTGAGTTCTAGCAATCTTGGGGTGAAGTCTTTTGGGTTTTCTATGTAGAGTATAATGTCATCTGCAAAGAGGGAGAGTTTGACTTCTTCTTTGCCAATTTAATGCCTTTTATTTCGTTTTTGTTGCCGGATTGCTGAGGCTAGGACTTCTAGTACTATGTTGAATAGCAGTGGTGAGAGTGGACATCCCTGTCGTGTTCCTGATCTGATCAGTGTTTCCCCATTGAGAATGATATTTGCTGTGGGCTCTTCGTAGATGGCTTTTAAGATGCTGAGGAATGTTCTCTCTATCCCTAAACTCTGAAGAGTTTTCATCAGGAATGCATGCTGTATTTTGTCAAATGTTTTCTTTGCATCTATTGAGAGGATCATATATATGGTTATTGTGTTTTCTCATTTTGATATGATCTATCACGTTGATTGCTTTACGAGTGTTGAACCAACCTTGCATCCCGGGGATAAACCCAGTTGGTCCTGGTGAATAATCTTAATGTACTGTTGGATCATATTGGCTATATCTTGTTGAGAATTTTTGCATGTGTGTTCATCAGGTATATTAGTCTATAATTCTCCTTTTTGGTGGGGTCTTTGTCTGGTTTTGGAATTAAGGTGATGCTAGCCTCATAGAACAAGTTTGGAAGTATTCCATCTTTTTCTATCTTTCGGGACAGCTTTAGTAGAATAGGTATTGTTTCTTCTTTAAATGTTTGATAGAATTCCCCTGATGAGCCATCTGACCCTGGACTTTTGTGTATTGGGAGGTTTTTGATGATGGCTTCAATTTCCTCCCTGGTTATAGGCCTAGTCAGGTTTTCTATTTCTTCCTGTTCCAGTTTTGCTTTCTTTTGAGGACCATTTAAATGGTAAATGGTTCTCCAACCTTTCATTTTTCAGGCTCTAGGTGTCCTTAAGTCTAAAATGAGTCTCTTGTAGACAGCAAATAAATGAGTTTTGCTTTTTTATCCAGTCTGAAACCCTGTGTCTTTTGATGGGATCATTAAACCCATTCACGTTCAGAGTTACTATTGAAAGGTATGAATTTAATGTCATCGTAATACCTATTCAGTCCCTGTTTTTGTGGATTATTTCTTTGGGCTTCCTCTTTCATTTACAGGGTCCTCCTGAATATTTCTTGCAGATCTGGTTTGGTAGTCACATATTCTTTCAGTTTCTGCCTATCTAGCTCTTTATCTCTCCTTCTTTCTGAATTAGATCCTTGCTGGATAGAGTATTCTTTGCTACATGTTCTTCTCATTTAGGACCCTGAATATATCCTTCCAGCCCTTTCTGGCCTGCCAGGTCTCTGTGGAGAGGTCTGCTGTTAATCTTTCTCCCCATATAAGTTAGGGATCTCTTGTCTCTTGCTGCTTTAAGGATTTTCTCTTTATCTTTGGAATTTGCAAGTTTCACTATTAAATATTGAGGTTTTGAATGGTTTTTATTGATTTTAGGGGGGAGCCTCTCTATCTCCTGGATCTGAATGCCTGTTTCCCTCCCCAAGTTAGGGAAGTTCTCAGCTATGATTTGTTCAAATATGCTATCTGGTCCTCTGTCCCTTTTGGTGCCCTCTGGAACCCCAATTAAATGTAGGTTTTTCCTTCTGAGGCTGTCATTTATTTCCCTTAACCTTTCCTCATGGTTTTTAAATATTTTTTTTCTTTTTTCCCCAGCTTCCTTCCTTGCCATTAACTTGTCTTCTATGTCACTCACTCTTTCTTCTACCTCATTAACCTCATTGTTAGGACCTCCAGTTTGGATTGCATCTCATTTAATTGATTTTTAATTTTGGCCTAATTAGTTCTAAATTCTGCAGTCATGAAGTTTCTTGATTCCTCTATGCTTTTTTCCAGAGCCACCAGTAGCTTCATAATTGTGCTTCTGAATTGGCTTTCTGACATTGAATTGTAATCAAAATTCTGTAACTCTGTGGGAGAGAGTACTATTTCTGATTCTTTCTTTTGTGGCAAGTTCTTCTTTCTAGTCATTTTTCTCAGTGCATAGTGGCTAAAAACGAGTGGTACTGGAAAAAGGAAGAAGAAGAAGAAGAAGAAGAAGAAGAAGAAGAAGAAGAAGAAGAAGAAGAAAGAAGAAGAAGAAGAAGAAGAAGAAGTAGAAGAAGAAGAAGAAGAAGAAGAAGAAGAAGAAGAAGAAGAAGAAGAGTTCAAGAAGAAAAAGGAGTATCGTATGGTTCTATATACTGTAAATCCCTCGACTTCCTCTTGAGCTTTCCAGCACTGCTTGGCCAAGAACTTGCTCTTCCCCTGTCCTTCCAGCTGGTCTTCTGGGAGAGGGGCCTGCTGTGCTGATTCTCAGGTGTGTGCACCTTGGGGAGCTTCCCTGCTGTCCACCAGATGCTGGGATCAGTGGGAGCTGTTTATCCTGTGAGGTCCCTGTTCCCTGGCGGCCCCTCTCTGTCCCAGGCACAGGGTGACACCAGGATGGAATACAACACTGGCAGCGGCCAGCTCTCCAGCTCTGGAGTCAGCTCTCGCAGTAACTACCACAGTTTCCCAGTCCCTACTGTCCTGGATGCTCCAGGGGCGGGGGGCGCTGACCTGCACAGTTTGGGGGTGCCTGGCAGAGGAGTCCTTGCTGTTCCCGCCTCCGCCTGTCCCGGGGGGACCATAGAATCCTGGGCTGTGTCCCCCAGCACCCTGGAATCCAGGGCCTGCGCTGCTGGAATCATGCTCCCGGGGCCACGGCTCCCGAAGGCAGCAGGGCGCAGCCCCCTCCGTCTGGAGCCACCACCTGAGCTTCT
The DNA here is from genome assembly GCF_018345385.1 of Vulpes lagopus. Classification (NCBI taxonomy): domain Eukaryota; kingdom Metazoa; phylum Chordata; class Mammalia; order Carnivora; family Canidae; genus Vulpes; species Vulpes lagopus. The sequence continues at coordinate 75,255,238 of NC_054832.1, forward strand.
CCCAAGACCCTGCCAGGCCCGCACTCCAGCCACTTACCGAGCTCGGCCCACAGTCTGTGGCTCGCTCTCCCCCAAGGTGCACTTCCTCTGTTAGTGGCCCTGGGAACTTGGAGGCTCCACTGCCCCTCCTGGGGTCCTGCCCGAGTTCCCTGCGAGCGCCTTTCTGTCCAGGAAGAATCCGGTGCAAATTCTTTTTTTTTTTTTAATTTTTTTTTATTTTATTATTTATGATAGTCAGAGAGAGAGAGAGAGAGAGAGAGAGAGAGAGAGGCAGAGACATAGGCAGAGGGAGAAGCAGGCTCCATGCACTGGGAGCCGTCGGGCTCCAGGATCGCGCCCTGGGCCAAAGGCAGGCGCCAAACCGCTGCGCCACCCAGGGATCCCCCGGTGCAAATTCTTAAAGTTCCTGCTTCTCCAGCGCTGGGCTTTCCTGTCCTGGAGGCTTTCATCAACCAGCCTTAGCCCCGGCTCCTTGCGGGGGGCTCCCCCACTGGATTATTTTTTGTTTATTTTTTTTCTGTCTTCCTACCTTGTCAGAAGCACAAACTCTTCTCTCTTTAGCATTCCAGCTGTTCTCTCTTTAAATCTCAGGTCGAATTCATAGGTTTTCAGGATGATTTGAAAGTTACCTAGGTAAGTTGGTGAGGACAGGTGACTTGGGGATCTACTCCTCCACCATCTTGCCCCCCCTACTGACCCCTACTGTGTGATTTCAAACCTTTTTTCTTTTCAACATCCTGTAGTTCAAATTCTCATTTCCTGTTCATCTGTCCACTTTAGATCCCTCTTGCTCCTCCCTCACACCCACTCCCCTCCTCTCAAATTCCCCAGCCATTGCCTAGCTACTCTTCCTTACCAGCTCATGGTAACAGCAACAGCTAGTCCTTTTGAGCATTTTCTAACTTTTTTGAGTGGTTCTTTATTGTGAAATATACATATCTTACTTCAGTTAATCTTAACAAAAACCCAATGAGATAAAACTATTATTCTGATTCCCATCTTATAGGCAGAAAATGAAGGCACATAGATGTTAAGTAACTTGGCCAAGTTAGTGGCAATGCCAGAATTCAGAGCAGGTAACCTACCTTTGAAGCACATGGGCTTGTCTTCCACGTGAGTGGCCTGGAATCTGGAATCGTGGTGTACACTTGTAGGTGTGTACCTGTAAGAATCTGATTTCCCTCCTCAACCTCACTGTGATGTTCCATTTAGCAGGAAGGGGCCCGTGACTTGACATTTCATGTTTGCTTTAGTTCCTGGTAACTATGAGAGCTGCTGGGTTCTGAACCCCACCCTCTTGCCTGGGACCCTGCTGAGCTGCCTAAAATCTTACTTCCATCCTTCTAAGAATTGCCATTCATACTGCCCAGTTGCTGTGGGACCTCAATGCTGTTATCTGCTTCGTGTGCCTGTTACTATACCTTACAGAGTCTTAGAGGCAAACATGGATGGAGCTTGTGGTATATTGCAGTATGTACTTGATGATGATTCTCCTAAGGACTTTGTCACTCTCCAGCTCTGCTTTACCACTCCTGATATTACCTTGACCAGGAGTTAAGATTAGTCAGTTATGACGTTATCTTCCTTTCTAGTCTTACCCTAGTTGAAATCCACATTATCAAAGTGGGACTTCCTCAGTAGGCCATGTATTGTCTGGTCCAGCCCAGGAACTGCTTTGATTTCCCCTTTACTTTCTGTTTTCTAAGTCTTCTGGGGGTCTCCCCAAATCTGCAGCCTTCTATTCTCTTGTGCACAATTACAGCAATGCATTGTTTTCACCAACTGAATGTGAATCTGCTGAGGTACAAGGTATACTTTAGATCTGTGATTCTCAAGCTTGGCTGTACATCACAATCACCTGAGAAACATTTAAACTCAGATGACAAGCCTATGCTGAAGTCCTACTGAAATTCAGGACCAACAACCAAGATTTCTTTGACTCCTTAAGACTCGTTCATAATGAACAATAATTATTCCTGATGGTCCCAGTTTCTTTTTTTAAGTCTTCAATGTACTTGTAAGTTACACAGGCTATGTAAGCCACCTGGCCCAATGCCTAACACATAATAGGTATTCAGTAAATGCTAATTACTTTCCCTCCTCCTTATTTCAGTCATCTTAAGCTTTAAAGCCTTCATTTGTTTAAATAAACATTTCAAATGGATTTATATTTCCTGTATTTCTCCCTGTTCTGTATATTTATGGCTTCTTCAGTCAAAGTTTCTCTGGCTTACTCTTGACCTTCAGTTATCCCTTTAAGACTCTTTCTTTGACATTTCAATATTAAACTCATTTGCCAGCCTGCATATTTCTCAGATTTCTATACAATTATATATTCTGCCATCTACTCTTTTTCTATTTTTAGTCTTAATCCTTTCTTCTTTATTTTTTGCTGTAATTTTCTTCTAGTACTAGTGAACTAGACCTTGATCTCAGAGCCATTAATTTGCTTTGACAATATTTTAATTTATTTAAATTACTATTATTGAACATTATTGGAAGACCTTAGAACTTCTTAACATTTAAATTTTCTGTCTGAAAAAAAAATCTGTCTGGAGCAGCCTATATAGGTGAAAATGGTATATGAGAATTTCAAAGCTAAGAAAGATCTTGGATTTCATCAGTTCACTTGCTTCATTTTACCCAGAAAGCAGCAGAGAATGCCCATCTTCTGGTTACCCTGTCCCTTCAGTGACCCTCAGCTTGTTTCCTATGATTAAGAGTCTCTTATGCTTTGTCTAATTCCTTGAAATAACAAACAAAACAAAACACCAAGCAAACAGAGGTTTGGCATTTAATAAATTTACTCCTTCATTACTATTTATAGCACTCAGTATTCCTTTGAATTACCAGACAGACCTGGCTGTGGCCAACAGTTAATTTCCAATCTCCAGTGTTGAGAAAGTTCAGGTTTTCTGATTATTCTGTTTCCAATGACACTGGTACAGAAGCAATGTTTCCCGAAGTTGGGGAATTTTAAGAGCACGGTGAAAAAAAGCTTTTTCTTCTTCAAGGAGAAGAAAGAAAATCATTCCTCAAAATCTAACAGATCTCTCTGTGAGGAAGTTTTTCTTCCTGTTCCATCTTCTCAGGTTGCTTCCCACCCTCACACCCTGCTCCATGAAGCAAGATAGACCAAAAGCTAACCTCAGTTACAAGTGTCCAGCAACAATTGAGATACTACTCCTTCACTCTCCGCATCCAATGTAGGTGCTTCCACATCCAATGTACAGTGTTGGGAAGAAAGAATTTCCTCTGATCCTTTTTTAGCTGGATGAGGAATCAAATGTACATGAGACAGATTAACAGGAAAAAATCAAATTTAATTTCATATGTAAAATGAATCCACATAGACATGAAATTCCAAAGACAGATAAAATGAGGTATGTATATGATTCTGAAGAGAAGTGGGTAGGGGTCTGGGACTTCAAAGGAAAGGAATGCAATTCACAGGAAGATGAAAGAGTAAATGTTTAGTAAACAAATGTTTGCTGGGCCACTTGGGAACAATGGGACAGAAAGAACATTGATCAAACAGGCCTTGTTGAGTTCCTCTTGTCTACCTTACCTAGTTCATATCATAATGTAGTTACATATGGTGATAGGGTCCCGGGATCGTGCAGCTCAATGGCCAAGTAATAATTCTTTTTTTTTTTCCAAGTAAGAATTCTTGAGACGTTTTATAGTGCAAATTAATAAGTTTATTTGACTAGCATGAGGACAGGACCTATGGGCAGAAAGAGCTGCATACTTGCTATATGAAGCTGGTGGTTGCATGCTCAATGCTCAAGGGGGAGCAGACACGCAGGAGTATTAGATCATAAATGTCTTCTTTGAATTTCTACTTGTAAAACTACTCTCATATGATTTCTCTGGTGCTTATCATTCGGTTCAACATTAATTATCAGTGAAATGTACAGGGAGTCACAAGACCCTTTAAGAATATAGCAACCAGCCTGTATTTGATCCTTATTAAAGCTATGCAGGCTGTAGGTCAGCTTTCTGAGCTAAAGGTTAAGATTTTTCTGCTTCTATCCCTCATCAATAGCTCTCTTGCTTGAGCAAGCCCTCTGTCAAAATCCTTTTTAGGCAGTTCAGGGGGAAATAAAGTAATTTTCATGAATCTACTGAGTTTTGATTGTTTTTTTAAATCAAAATGATCTTCATGCCAATATGGCCCATCTTAGGGCCACCTGCCCTTCGCTCTTACAACAGAAAAACCAAAATAATGAATGTGTAAAATGTAACAGGCAGAATTACAAAATCCTTTCACCTGAGGGTGGTGAGGCATAGGAAGGTGAGGAGGAGCATAAATGGCAGAGGAAGAAAAAGAAAGTATCAAATTAGTCCAGATACAGAAACTGGCAAATGTTAGAAAGGTGCTGGGAGGAAATCTGGGGTCCTTTCAGGCTCAAGAAGAGTGTTAAAAATCCACACACAGTTGTCAGGAAGATTGTGTCTGATGTTCCCTAGAGAGAAAAATCCCAATTCCTCAGAGAAAAGTTAATATAACATGAACCCCAGGTGAAGTAGGGCAAGGAGATCTGTGAAAAGAGCTGCCACAGGGTCCTTTTAATCCCATCCCTCCTCTCTGGGTATAGGCAGCTCAGGGGTGGGTGGTAGCCTGCCATTAACAGGAGACATATGCAGTGAAGAGAACTTCTCTGAGGAAAATTAGTGCTCAGGGCAGACTATAGGTGGTCAGTCTTGTGGAAGAATCTTTGCTTAAGAAGCCCACCAAGAGGAGGTGCATGGGCTGTTTGCCATCCATTGAGTTGACATGAGCAAAAGAAGGAGGATAGAGAAGAGACAGCCACTGACAATGTACGGAGATTATATTCCTGTTAGGAGAGCCAAGGCAAACCATATCCAATCACTCTCTGACTGACAGTGACTGGTGTATTTTGATTCCTTTATTGAACTAAGATATTCAAAGCAGTAGAGTGAATAGACAGGGACATATGCAGAAGACTAACCAGCTGACCAAAATGATGGGTGGAAAAGAGACTCACAACATCCCCTGGATGAAGAAGAGAGTCAGCAGCAAACTGTTGAAGAGCATGTGAGCAAATGTTTTGTTGATACTAGGGAATGGGGGAGGCTTTCTTCCTGATACCTCAAATACCAGATCCACTATATCCTGAAGCCAAATGGCACTGACAACTTTGCTAAGGACAGATGGGGAGTACCCAAAGAACACGAAATTGATGTGAAAGAATTTCAGCCAAGACCAAACTTCTCCAGGAAGCCATGCATCACCCATAACTTGTGTTATTACTGATTGAAGCTAAGAAATAAATGCTTAATGAAACAAGTGGAGAACATACCAGAATACTCCACCATTCCAAGTACAGCACTATAAAATTCCAGTAACAATACATGACTCACTTTTTTACTTCTGCACTAGGTTTGCTCTCTCCACTGTGCCAAGACACTACGTTCCTTTCTCCAATACTGCTCCTTTCTTCCCGGATTTGAGCATCTAGCTTTGAGATGGCACAAATAGCCCAGACAGAAACTTTTATCCCCTTGATAAGGTCCTGGATAAAGGTTTTGATGCCGTCCGCCATCTCTTCATCACCCATACTATCGACTACACAGAAGAAAGGGAAGAGTCCCTCCACCTTTCACCATGAAGGACATGGCAGCCCTGTCACTGGGGATTCAGCCCCAGTCCGGACCCTCACTCACTATAGGCTCAATGTTGGATCATTGGACTTCCTCCCTTTACTATCTGTACTGGTTCTGCTAGTGATCACACTATGGAGTACTGTAGAGTGCATTAGCATCATATATACTGATAACCCCGATGATGTTCTCAGGCACACCTCTCTCCTAAATGCCAGAGAATATATAGATAACTGCCTACTCAGCATCTCCATCTTACTACCTAATGGACACCTCAGAATTAACAAATTCACAATGAGATTTTCCCCCAAAACTCCCATAGACTCCCACCTCAGTTGAGGATATCTCCATACTTCCTATTTTTCAGCCTAAAAATCCAGGAGATACACTTGGCATCTTTTTTTCTTTCACGCACTACATCTGATACATCAAGAGATACTGCTGATTCTAGCTTTCAAATATTCCTGAACTTCAACTTCTACTTCAAAAAGAGTGGCTGGGACCAGATTTATCTCCCTCCCACAAATAACTAGAAAACTGGCCAAATTATGTAAAACAATTGTTTCAAGATATTAGAAACCAGGCAGCACAGAACTGTGATCCCTGAGAGGAGAGAAACAAATAATGTGAGCCTACAGCTGGCAGTAACTTCTGCTTAGAGATATACATTCTGACCACAGAGCAAGGAAGGGAATCCCAAGTGGAGTACAGACATCTTGCTCATTTGAGGTGACAGATGGGAACTCAGACAGGTGGATGTGCCTGAAATAATCAAGGCAAATCATCAGAGAAGAGGGAACCACACAGAAAAAGTACCCCAGAAATTTGCATAGGTGTCCCCTTGAGCCTTTAGTGGAGTATTAATCTACAAATATGAGAAGTGAAACTCTATAAGTCCACACAAAGATAACTACTGGGAGCTATGAGGTGAACAATTCATATTTTAATTGTGTTTAGCAAGAGTACAAAGAATTTGCTGAAAACTTGGGGAAATCAGTAAAATTATTAGAAGGGCTAAATTAACTCTGGAGATAAGGATATCCTAGGATTGCCCTAACAAAGTTTTAAAATAATCTCCCCCCTGCAAAGTATTATCATAATTTAGGGAAAACTTAGTTGGTGCTCCCAAAGAAAACTAACATTTTTAAATAACAAAATCTAAACAATCAGCCTTGTAACATATGCAATGTTTGGCATCCAATTAAAAAAATACTAGACATAACAAAGAATTTGTAAATTATGACCCATACGTGGCAGGAAAATAAGTCAGAAATGATAGAAATGGTGGAATTAGGCAGGAACTTCAAGATAGCAATTATATACAACTTATAAATGTGCTAAAGAATTTATACTAAAACACCGACACAGTAAGGATGCTTATGTGTGTGTGTGTGTAAATGAAACTTCAGGAAATGACAAATGGAATATATGAAATGAAATACTGAAAAAAAAAAAGAAATACTGGGTAAGATAGAATCAATACTGCAGAAGAAAAAATAACAGTGAATCTGAAAGCATAGCAATAGAAACTATCTAATGTTAAGCTCATAGGAAAAAAAAAGATTATAAAATAATGAAAAAGGGGACATCTGGGTGGCTCAGTTGGTTAAACATGTGCCTCCAGCTTAAGTCATGATCTTGGGGTTTTGGGATGGAACCACTGGTCAGAGTCCCTGCTCAGAGGGAAATCTGCTTCTCCATCTGCCTCTGCCCCTCCCCTCCCCCCACATGTGCCTGTGCACTCCCTCTTAAATAAATAAATAAAATCTTTTAAAAAACTAATGAAAACCCTCAGTGACCTGCAGGGCCTTATCAGGTGACCTAACATATGTTTAAATGAAATCCCAGGAGACCTGGCAGTGAGAGAGGGACAGAAATGGTACTTGAGGAAATAATAGTTGAAAAGTTTTTTAACAGTAGGAAAACTGTAATTTACAGAATCAAGATACTCAATGGAACCCAAACACAGTATGCACAACGAAAAAAAATAACTGTTAATCTAGAGCTCAGTATCCAGAAAAATTTCCACCAGAAATGTGAAGATAAAATGAAGACTTCTCCATACCACCAAAAGCTGAGAGAATGTGCTAATAATAGATCTGTACATTAAAGGAAGTTCTTCCAAAACAAGGAAAATGTGAGCCACTGGAAATGAGATTTGGGTAAATATAAAAGATTTTCTTATGTATATCTTCATACCTTCAAAAGAAAATTGAAAAAAAAAAAGAAAAGAAAATTGAAATCTCTGTAAGTCAGAGCTCAATAAATGTTAAAAAATTTAAAGACATTTGTTTTAAAAACTAAGATTTATTGTAGGTTTTTTGTTTGTTTACAGAGACAGAGCGAGAGAGTTTGTGCACAGGGGGAGGCACAGAGGAAGAGGGAGAGAATCCCAAGCAGGATGTTCAGTGGGGAGCCCAGTGCAAGGCTCAATCTCATGACTTTTAGATCCCGGCCTGAGCCAAAATCAAGAGTCGGAGCTTAACCAACTTGAGCCACTCAAACACCCCTGTATTGTAAGATTTCATACATATATAGAAATAACATATATGATAGAATGGATCAAAGAATGGGTGGGGAGAAATAGAAATATGCTCTGAGAATGTTCTTACTTTATACATAAATGGTTATAGCATTAGTTGAAAATAGGCTAATAGATTAAAGGTGCATATTGTAAACCCTAGTGCAACTGCTAAATAAATACAAGAACATACAGCTAAAATGCCAATAGTAGAAATAAAATTGAATATTAGAACATGCTAGATTATTCCATAATAAGGTGAAAGGAAGAAAAATAACAAAGGGTAGAGAGAAAAAATTGAAAACCATGGCAAATCGGTATATATAAACCAATCATATTTGATAATTACATTAAGTATAAATGTTAGAGAGGGTCTGGTTACAAAGGAACAGCATCAGAGAAGTTTGGGGGGGGAGATAGAACTATACTGTACCTTGATTGTGGTGGTGGTTATTTAACCCTATGGATTTGTCATAAAACACATGAACTAAAAAAGTGAATTTTACTTTATGTATTTAATTAAATAAATTTAAAAAATAAAAGCAATGCTCAACATCATTAATTGTCTGGGAAATGCAAAATGAAGTTGCAATGTGGGGGTGCCAAGGTGGCTCAGACTCTTGATTTTGGCTCAAGTCATGATCTCAGGCTCGTGAGATCGAGTCCCAAGTCTGGCTCCACACTCAGCAAGAATCTGCCTGAGATTCCATGTCTCCCATCTATCTCTCCCCCTGTCCTCACAAACTCTCTCCATCTCTCAAAATAAATAAATAAACATTTTAAAATAATAAAGTTGCAATGTGATACATTATATGCCCACCACAATGACAAAAATCAGAAAGACTCACAATGCCAAGTCTGGAGCAACTGGAACTTTCAATGACTACAGGTGAGAATGCCAGAAGGTACAGCAGCTCTGAAAGTTTACACTCTGAAAGTATCTCATAAAATTAAATATACACCATGATCAGTAGTTCCTCTCCTACATGTTTAGTGAACAGAAATAAAAACTTTTATCCATACAAAGACTCACATACAACTATTCATTACAATTTTATCCATAATAGCCCCAAATTGGAAACAAATGTCCATCAACAGGTGAATGCAGAAAAAAAGATCATGTATAATGGAACACAATGATAAAAATGAACAAACTGTTGATACATGCCACATTATAGGTGAATCTCAAAAACAGACCAAAGGGCAGCCCTGGTGGCTCAGCAGTTTAGTGCCGCCTTCAGCCCAGGGCAGGATCCTGGAGATCCAGGATCAAGTCCCACGTTGGGCTCTCTGTATGGAGGCTGCTTCTCCCTCTGCCTGTGTCTCTGCCTCTCTCTTTCTCTCTCTCTCTGTATCTCTTATGAATAAATACATAAAAATTTTAAAAACACACAGACCAAAGTAAAGTAAGACAGTAGGTGGGGCTGAAGGTCAAATGAAAGCCCGTCAGCCACAGTGCAGTAGAGAGAGATCAGTGGGTGGGAGGGGTGTGTAGCAAGGAATTCTGGAAGACACAGCCACAGTTGTGACTATGGATAACAACAAACTCGGTGTTTGCATTGTACTTGATTCTCGGAACATGAAGTATTAAAAGCAAGAGATCCGCATGGCCACTGTCTGAACAGATATACCCGTATTTATAGCTACACTTTTTGTTATTCTTAAGTAGAATTAGACAATCCAAAAACTTTAATTTCTGGGATATAAATACAAATATATGTGTTGATTTTCTCATTAATTAGTCACTAACTCAACAAATAAAGAAGTCTTTGACTTCATTAATTTCCATTCTAGTGAGGGAAATAGTGAGCACACAAAAATATATATAATAGTGGAGAGGGACAAGTACTATATAGCACAAAAGAAAGCCATGCAAAGGAGAAAGATGGGTGGGGGTGCTTTTTAGAGAGATATCAAGAGGAATTCAGCCACAAGGTGAGATTTGAATAGAGATATGAAGGCATAGAGGGGGCATTCTTATGGATACTTGGAGAAAAATCTTCTAAAAGGGACAGCAAGTGCAAAGGCCCTGAGATGCGAACCCAAGTAGAACAGATATTCTGTATGATAATTCTAATAGCTTTTTATTTTCTTCCCCCAAACTGAAATTCTGGGGGTGCTTTTTTAATAAAAAAGGTATCATTATAATAGGCTCAATATTATCTGTGTAAAGGTACTTAAAGGAAGCAATATAAATTCTTGCAAAACTTACTCAAAATCAGAAGAGGTTTATTTCTGACTCAGCAATTGCTCTCTCCAGAAGATTGTGTTAATTACAATAAAAAAAATTCACAAAGGTTTATCAAATATTCATTTGTGATAAATCTGTGTTTTTCCTTAGGTATCTAACCAAATAAAGAGATAAATACATGAGGTCTAAGGTAGATATTTCAAGACAGAGAGGTTATTGTTTTTTTTTAATTAATTTTTATTGGTGTTCAATTTACCAACATACAGAAAAACACCCAGTGCTCATCCCGTCAAGTGTCCACCTCAGTGCCCATCACCAATTCCCCTCCAACACCCGCCCTCCTCCCCTTCCAACACCCCTAGTTCGTTTCCCCGAGTTAGGAGTCTTTATGTTCTGTCTCCCTTCCTGATATTTCCCACACATTTCTTTTCCCTTCCTTTATATTCCCTTTCACTATTATTTATATTCCCCAAATGAATGAGAACATACACTGTTTGTCCTTCTCCGATTGACTTACTTCACTCAGCATAATACCCTCCAGTTCCATCCATGTTGAAGCAAATGGTGGGTATTTGTCATTTCTAATGGCTGAGGAATATTCCATTGTATACATAGACCACATCTTCTTTATCCATCATCTTTCGATGGACACCGAGGCTCCTTCCACAGTGTGGCGATTGTGGCCATTGCTGCTAGAAACATCAGGGTGCAGGTGTCCCGGCGTTTCATTGCATCTGTATCTTTGGGGTAAATCCCCAGCAGTGCAATTGCTGGGTCGTAGGGCAGGTCTATTTTTAACTCTTTGAGGAACCTCCACACAGTTTTCCAGAGTGGCTGCACCAGTTCACATTCCCACCAACAGTGCAGGAGGGTTCCCTTTTCTCCGCATCCTCTCCAACATTTGTTGTTTCCTGCCTTGTTAATTTTCCCCATTCTCACTGGTGTAAGGTGGGATCTCATTGTGGTTTTGATTTGTATTTCCCTGATGAGAAGTGATGCAGAGCATTTTCTCATGTGAGTGTTGGCCATGTCTATGTCTTCCTCTGTGAGATTTCTCTTCATGCCTTTTGCCCATTTCATGATTCGATTGTTTGTTTCTTTGGTGTTGAGTTTAATAAGTTCTTTATAGATTTTGGAAACTAGCCCTTTATCTGATATGTCGTTTGCAAATATCTTCTCCCATTCTGTAGGTTGTCTTTTAGTTTTGTTGACTGTATCCTTTGCTGTGTGAAAGCTTCTTATCTTGATGAAGTCCCAATAGTTCATTTTTGCTTTTGTTTCTTTTGCCATCGTGGCTGTATCTTGCAAGAAGTTACTGTGGCCAAGTTCAAAAAGGGTGTTGCCTGTGTTCTCTTCTATGATTTTGATTGACTCTTGTCTCACATTTAGATCTCTCATCCGTTTTGAGTTTATCTTTGTGTATGGTGAAAGAGAGTGGTCCAGTTTCATTCTTCTGCATGTGGATGTCCAATTTTCCCAGCACCATTTATTGAAGAGACTGTCTTTCTTCCAATGGATAGTCTTTCCTCCTTTATCGAATATTAGTTGACCATAAAGTTCAGGGTCCACTTCTGGGTTCTCTATTCTGTTCCATTGATCTATGTGTCTGTTTTTGTGCCAGGACCACACTGTCTTGATGACCACAGCTTTGTAGTACAACCTGAAATCTGGCATTGTGATGCCCCCAGCTATGGTTTTCTTTTTTAAAATTCCCTTGGCTATTCGGGGTCTTTTCTGATTCCACACAAATCTTAAAATAATTTGTTCCAACTCTCTGAAGAAAGTCCATGGTATTTTGATAGGGATTGCATTAAACGTGTAAATTGCCCTGGGTAACATTGACATTTTTACAATATTAATTCTGCCAATCCATGAGCATGGAATATTTTTCCATCTCTTTGTGTCTTCTTCAATTTCTTTCGTTTTTAGGGTATATATCTTTTACCTCTTTGGTTAGCTTTATTCCTAGGTATTTCATGCTTTTGGATGCAATTGTAAATGGGATTGACTCCTTAATTTCTCTTTCTTCAGTCTCATTCTTAGTGTATAGAAATGCCATTGATTTCTGGGCATTGATTTTGTATCCTGCCACGCTACCAAATTGCTGTATGAGTTCTAGCCATCTTGGGGTGGAGGCTTTTGGGTTTTCTATGTAGAGTATCATGTCACCGGTGAAGAGGGAGAGTTTGACTTCTTTGCCAATTTGAATGCCTTTTATGTCTTTTTGTTGTCTGATTGCTGAGGCGAGGACTTCCAGAACTATGTTGGACAGCAGTGGTGAGAGTGGACATCCCTGTTCAAGACAGAGAGGTTATTGTTTGTGTGTTGATAATGGAGCTGATCAATTTCAGTATATTGATTGAAATTAATCTTGTAATTTCTGTCTCTTGAACTTCATATGACTTGTATGGCCCTCAAAATTGCTCTCAGACCATACAATCCTTGGGAATCACATCCAAAAGGCAGATGGAGGAACTCTCATCCAGGGATGAATGAGCAGAGTTACAAAGCACGTTGCCCCCAAAGTCAGAATTTAAGCCTGGGTCATCTGATGCCAATGCTTTTCCCTTTTTATTTTGAAGGTATTTAAAAAAAATCTAGATTTTTGCAATTATTAGAAGTCTTTTTATGGGAGAACATACTTGCATTAACTTGAAGTAATTTGGAGAAGGGTCTATATTATATTGGATTTATGCTTTATTAAAATTTGTCTTGGCCAAATCATGAATATTACAACAAAATATTTATATATGATTATAATATAAACAATTGCCCTGAAGCATGTTCCTGAATAAGTATAAGAAACTTGGAAGCATCTCTACTAAAACAAACAGATCCTTTAAAACACATTGAGATGGCGGTTCAAGGGGAAAGTTTATAATTAAATTAGTTAGTTATTTGCACCAATTATTTTAATATCTTCTCTCTACTAAGTCAAAATTTAAAAAAACATAGACATTCTTTTTTTTAAGATTTTATTCATTTATTCATGAGAGACACAGAGAGAGAGGCAGATACATAGGCAGAGGGAGAAGTAGGCTCCAGGCAGGAAGCCTGATGTGGGACTCAACCCTGGGACTCCGGGATCATGCCCTGAGCTGAAGGCAGATGCTCAACCACTGAGCCACCAAGGCATCCCTAAACGTAGACATTCTATTAAATTAATAATAGCATATCCAAAATCACTAAACAAGGAAAAGAGCTCTTCATTAGTTTACCTTTGTATTCATTCATGTAAGAAGGAAGTATTTAATACTTCAAAAATTGTGTCACCAATTTTCAGTGGGGTAGATTTCCTTCCAAATTTTCAAATATATTTTTCCATCTCTTTGTGTCTTCCTCAATTTCTTTCAGAAGTGTTCTGTAGTTTTTAGAGTATAGATCCTTTACCACTTTGGTTAGGTTTATTCCTAGGTATCTTATGCTTTTGGGTGCAATTGTAAATGGGATTGACTCCTGGGATTTCTCTTTTCTTTGTTTCATTGTTAGTATATAAAAATGCCACTGGTTTCTGGGCATTGATTTTGTATCCTGCCACACTGCCGAATTGCTGTATGAGTTCTAGCAATCTTGGGGTGGAGTCTTTTGGGTTTTCTATGTACAGTATCATGTCATCTGCAAAGAGGGAGAGTTTGACTTCTTTTTTGCCAATTTAATGCCTTTTATTTCTTTTTTGTTGCCTGATTGCTGAGGCGAGGACTTCCAGTACTATGTTGAATATCCGTGGTGAGAGTGGACATCCCTGTCTTGTTCCTGATCTGAGGGGAAAGGCTCCCAGTGCTTCCCCATTGAGAATGATATTTGCTGTGGGCTTTTCATAGATGGCTTTTAAGATGCTGAGGAATGTTACCTCTATCCCTGCACTCTGAAGAGTTTTGATCAGGAATGGATGCTGTATTTTGTCAAATGCTTTCTCTGCATCTATTGAGAGGATCATATATATGGTTATTCTGTTTTCTCATGTTGCTGTTATCTATCACGTTGATTGCTTTACGAGTGTTGAACCAACCTTGCATCCTGGGGATAAATCCCACTTGGTCCTGGTGAATAATCTTCTTAATGTACTGTTGGATCGTATTGGCTTGTTGAGAATTTTTGCATGTGTGTTCATCAGGTATATTGGTCTATAATTCTCCTTATGGTGGGGTCTTTGTCTGGTTTTGGAATTAAGGTGATGCTGGCCTCATAGAACAAGTTTGGAAGTATTCCATCTCTTTCTTATCTTGATGAATTCCCAATAGTTCATTTTTGCTTTTGTTTCTCTCACCTTCATGGATGTATTTTGCAAGAAGTTACTGTGGCTGAGTTCAAGAAGGGTGTTGCCTGTGTTCTTTCTATCTTTCGGAACAGCTTTAGTAGAATAGGTATTGTTTCTTTAAACGTTTGATAGAATTCCCTTGAAGAGCCATCTGGCCCTGTACTTTTGTGTCTTGGGAGGTTTTTGATGACGGCTTCAATTTCCTCCCTGGTTATCAGCCTGTTCAGGCTTTCTATTTCTTCCTGATCCAGTTTTGGTAGTTTGTGGTTTTCCAGAAATGTGTCCATTTCTTCTACATTGCCTAATTCATTGGCATATAGCTGCTCATAAGAAGTTTTTAAAATCATTTGTATTTACTTGGTATTGGTGGTGATCTCTCTTTTTCATTTGTGATTTTATTAATTTGAGTCTTTTCTCTCTTCTTTTTAATAAGGCTGGCTAATGGTTTATCTATCTTATTAATTCTTTCAAAGAACCAACTCCTGGTTTTGTTGATCTGTTCCACAGTTCTTTTGGTCTCGATTTCATTGAGTTCTGCTTGAATCTTTCTTAACTCACTCCTTCTGCTGGGTGAAGGTTTTATTTGCTGTTCTTTCTCCAGTGCCTTTAGGTGCAAGGTTAGCTTTTGTATTTGAGTTCTTTCCAGTTTTCTGATGGATGCTTGTATTGCGATATATAATCCATGCTTATGGATTGGAAGAATTAATATGGTAAAAATGTCTATGCTACCCAGAGTAATTTACACATTTAATGAAATCCCTATCAAAATACCATGGACTTTCTTCAGAGAGTTGGAACAAATCATCTTAATATTTGTGTGGAATCAGAAAAGACCATGAATAGCCAGGGGCATATTTAAAAAGAAAACCAGAGCTGGGGGCATCACAACTCCAAATTTCAGGTTGTACTACAAAGCTGTGGTCATCAAGACAGTGTGGTACTGGCACAAAAACAGACACATAGATCAATGGAAGTGACTAGAGAATCCAGAAGTGGACCCTCAACTTTATGGTCAACTAATATTTGACAAAGCAGGAAAGACTATCCACTGGAAAAAAGACAGTCTCTTCAATAAATGGTGCTGGGAAAATTGGACATCCACATGCAGAAGAATGAAACTGGACCATTCTCTTACACCAGACACAAAGATAAACTCAAAATGGATTAAAGATCTAAATCTGAGACAAGAATCCATCCAAATCCTAGAGGAGAACACAGACAACACCCTTTTTGAACTTGGCCACAGCAACTTATTGTAAGATACATCCATGAAGGCAAGGGGAACAAAAGCAAAAATGAATTAATTGGACTTAATCAAGATCGAAGGCTTCTGCACAGCAAAAGAAACAGTCAACAGAACTAAAAGACAACCTACAGAATGGGAGAAGATATTTGCAAATGACATATAAGATAAAGGGCTAGTGTCCAAGGTCTATAAAGAACTTATTAAACTCAACAGCAAAGAAACAAACAATCCAATCAGGAAATGGGTAAAAGACATGAACAGAAATCTCACAGAGGAAGACATGGACATGGCCAGCACACACATGGGAAAATGATCTGCATCACTTGCCATCAGGGAAATACAAATCAAAACCACAATGAGATCCCACCTCACACCAGTGACAATGGGGAAAATTAACAGGCAGGAAACAACAAATGTTGGAGAGGATGTGGAGGAAGGGGAACCCTCTTACACTGTTGGTGGGAATGTGAACTGGTGTAGCCACTCTGGAAAACTGTGTGGAGGTTCCTCAAAGAGTTAAAAATAGATTTGTCCTTCGACCCAGCAGTTGCTCTGTTGGGGATTTACCCCAAAGATACAGATGCAATGAAACGCCGGGTCACCTGCACCCCTGTGTTTCTAGCAGCAATGTCCACAATAGCTAAACTGTGGAAGGAGCCTCGGTGTCCATCAAAAGATGATGGATAAAGAAGATGTGGTCTATGTATACAATGGAATATTACTCAGCCATTAGAAACGATGAATACCCACCATTTGCTTTGACGTGTATGAAACTGGAAGGTATAATGCTGAGTGAGATAAATCAATCGGAGAAGAACAAACATTATATGGTCTCATTCATGTGGGGAATATAAAAATTAGTGAAAGGGAATAAAGGGGAAAGGAGAGAAAATGAATGAAATTATCAGTGAGGGTGACAGAACATGAGAGACACCTAACTCTGGGAAACGAACAAGGGGTAGTGGAAAGGGAGATGGGCGGGCGGTTGGGGTGACTGGGGAATGGGCACTGAGGGGTGCACTTGGTGGGATGAGCACTGGGTGTTATGCATATGTTGGCAAATTGAACTCCAATAAAAAATTTTAAAAAACCAAATTTTGAAATATAAATATTTAGTTATAAGAACTTCTCTGAGGCACTTGCTTACAAGTCTTCTAGTAATATTATTTACAAATAGATTACTTATTCCTTATAGTTATAATACATGTAGGATTACTCATAACATCTATCTACATCTCTTTTTTGCTGTGGCTGCCAATATTGTGGGGAGTGTCCTAACAGTACAGAAACTCATATTTGTGAAGAACTCATTGATACCAATAGAGCCTTTAAATAATGTAAAGATAAACATCATTGCTAATTACATTTGGATTTTCTATTTGAACAGGACCTTTTTCTTGTTCTATTCAGTGTTTGAGACAGGAAAGGAAAGCGTCATGTCATTGGAGGTACTTCCTAAAAAGAGCAGCATTGTCTTGCTGCTGCCAAGTCCTGGAATCAGGACCCTGCCAGTGCTACTAGCCATAGCATTTGACACATATGCACCTTCAGATTAAGCATGGTATAGACTCACAAAGTTCTATATCGGGAAATATTTTACTAACTGCATTGTAAGACACCAAAATCAGGGTCCCACAGGATCAAAGATTGGACCTGACCATAAGTTTTGAGTCAAAACTAGTATTTAGAACATTTATCTAACCATTTTGGAAAATGTCTTTCTGAAATTCCAATTTCAATATTAATCAAATCAAGTAAAAATACTACTTCTTGTCTTAAAAATCTGTTTGAAAAAACTCCACCGCTTACTTTAGATATGAAAAGGAATAGAACTGCAGAGACATTGAACAGTCACAAATTAATCTGTTAGCTCCAAATATACTTTCAAATGAGCAAAAAAAAAATCTGATGATTCTAGATTATTGATAGTTAGGCTTTCTTTAGGCTTTTCTTCAATATCCGTTTTATAATTTCATTCAGATTAAAAGTATACAAGATGATATTCTTTTCATACTATTACCTCTGCTGTAATAATATTGCTTGGAAATAGCAAAGTAAATGATAAAGACTGAAAGTGACAATGAAAAATCAAAGCTTTATAAACTCAACTTGTAAATTTTGGAGATTGAAAAATTATTCAGAACAATCTTCATTTCCACTTAACTTATCCATCTATTCACAACAGTGACATTATGATAGGCTTCCAGTTGTTTTTAAAAATTCCCTGCTAAAAAAAAATTCCCTGCTAAAGTTATTGGAGTAGACATTACTGTCAAATTTCATGGCGATGTTCAAAGAAAGACTGTAAAAATTTTTCATTGGTAACAAAATGTCACACTACAAGAGACTAATGCTCAAGGGATTCTTACCATTTCTCTAGTTTGAAAAAAACTTGATCTTGGAAATTTGAAAGTAGATGTTTTAAGACAGCTAGAAAGACAAAATCAATAGATATTCATCAATTGTATTTTAGCCAAGGTTCACTCTGTCAATTAATTGGACAAAAAGAACATATTTTTCAGTAAGTGTTTTTAAGCAAAAAGTGCTGAAGATCCAGGCATATGTATAGGAAAAAAGAACCTTCATAATTCCAAAAGATATAAGAATACAAATTATTTTAAGTTGTAAGGAATATTTACCAAGATAACCTTTATTCTAGACATTTAATTAACTCTCAATAAACTTAAAGAATTGAAAGCATGAAAAATTCGTTTCTAAAAAAATATGTTTCTAACCATGGTAGGATTTAACCAGATAGAAATTAATAACCAAACATTTGGAAATTAAGGAACAGTTATTTTAAAATCCTTAGGGCAGAGAAGAAATCACAAGGCAAATTGGAAAATGCATTTATTTGAATGAAGACGAAAAAACAATGTAACAAAGCTGTGGGATCCTGCCAAAGGAGTGATTAAAGGGAAATTTGTAGCTTTAATTAAAAAAAAATATTTATGTATTTATTTGAGAGAGAGAGAGTACAATTGGGAGGAGAGATAGAGGGAGAGGATGAGAGAATCCCAAGCAGAAGCTCCACTGAGCACAGAGCCCTATGCAGGGCTTGATCTCATGTCCTGAGCCGATTGCTTCTTAGCCTTTTGGCTAAGATCAAGTGTCATGACCTGAGCCGAAATCAAGAATCAGACACTTAATTAATTGAGGCATCTAGGTGCCCCAGAAATTTATAGCTTTAAAAGGACTCAAATAAATGATCAAAGCCAGAATTTATAAACTTTGAAAACTAGTAAGCATTTTGAGCTTTGTAGATCATTGATGGTCTCTGTCGATTGTTCAACGAATTTTACAACCCTTTAAAATATAAAAAAAAATTTTTTTTTTAGTTCAGATGCTATGCAGAAATAGGGCATGGGCTGTAATTTGGCAACCTCTGATCTAAGCTATTTCCTTAAGAAGCTAGAAAAAAGTGAGTAAATAAAATTTAACATAAGGAGGAGAAGGGGGAAAATGAATAATCAGTGACATATAAAGGCAAAAGAGTAAATCAGTACAATAAAAAACTAGTTCTCTGACATTACTAATAAAATTGTAAACCTCCAACCAACAAGAAAGGAAGAGAGAAGACTCAAATTATCATTCCTGGAAGGAAAAGATTTTACTTTAGATACTATAGGCGTTAAAAAGATAAAGGAACCTGGGCAGCCCTGGTGGCACAGAGGTTTAGTGCTGCCTGCAGCCCAGGGTGTGATCCTGGAGACCCAGGATCAAGTCCCTCATCAGGCTCCCTGCATGGAGCCTGCTTATCCCTCTGCCTGTGTCTCTGCCTCTCTGTGTGTGTGTCTCTCATAAATAAATAAATAACATTTAAAAAAAAGATAAAGGAATCTCACGAACAACTTTCTTTCAATATATTCTACGGCTTAGATAAAAAGGTCACATTTTCTGAAACGTACAAGATACTAAATATTATTCACTTAGAAAAGATAGCAACCTGAATAGCCCTTATTATTAAAGAAATTAAATTCAGAACTGTAAACATTCTTGCAAGCACACAAAAAACTCCTGTCCAGATGGCTTTGTTGATGAATTCTACCAAACATTTGAGGAGGTAATAATACCAATCCTGTTCAAATTTCCACAAAATAGAAAAGAAATGAATACTTCCACAATTATTTTATGAAGGTATTACACTGATACCAAAATCAGAAAAAGGCACTATAAGAAAACTGCAGACCAGTAGCCTCCATGGAAACAGATGTAAAAATAACAAAATTCTAGCAAATAGAACCTAGCAACATACAAAAGAAATGCATCATTACCAAGTGAGGTTTATTTCAGGAATACAAAGTTTGTTTAATATTCAAATATTGAACAAGAGAAATCATCATTGTAGCAGGCTAAAAAGGGAAAACCATACAGTTATTTCAATAAATGCAAAAAAAAAGCATTTGCAGACTTTAACACCCTTTCATAATGATGCACACACACACACACACACACACACACACACACATTGGAAAAAAGTAATTGCAAAGCATATAACTAATAAAAGACATATGTCTAGTCTATAAAAATTAGTGTTACAATTTGATAATAGGAAGACAATTCAATTCAATTTTAAAAATAATGTATAGAGATTTTGCTAAAGGAGATATATAAATAAATCCATGAAAAAATACTGTCAGTAGTCGTCATGGATATACAAATTATAATCACAATATCACTGCATACTCACTACCATGGCCCATTGTGTCCCTGGGGATAATGTGAATAACTGAAACTCTCATGCACTGCTGGTGGGAAGGTAAAGTTACTTTTGGAGAACAGATTGACAGTTTTGTATTAAACATAGACTTTCCATATGATCCAGTGGTTCTACATCTAGAGAACTGAAAACATATCCACACAAAGACCTAGATACGAATGTTCACAGACACTCAATCATGATAGCCAAAAATTGGAAACAACCCAAATGTTTATCTTTCACAACTGATGAATGAATAAATGGATTGTGATAAATCCATGAATTCAAATTCTACTCAGCAATAAAATGAATGAACCATGGATACATGCAGCAATGTGTATAAATGTCAAAGGTTTTATGCTGTGTAAAAGAATCCAGACAGAAAAGGCTGTGCACTGCATGATCGCATTTTTAGGACGTTCTAGAAAGAGCAAAGCTAAAGGGACAGAAAACATATCAGCAGTTACCCGGAGTTAGGGGTAAAGAAAGGGAGAGTTGACCAAATGGCTCTAGAAAACTTCTGAATTGATATGTTCTATACCTCAGTTATAGTAGAGGTTAAGCGTATACATTTATCAAAACTCATCAATCACATCTGAAAAAGGTGAATTTTATTGCATGTAAATTGTATATTGATAAATCTGACTTAAATGCATACACACACACACACACACATATACCTTCCGTCTTGGCTTACTCCGTTCATAAAAATAGGTATAATTATAAAGGTTGAAACCATGCAGCTTCTAGAAGAAAGCATAGAGAACATCCTAGACTCAGAGAAGACAAATATTATTTATATTTGAACAAAATGCACTAATATTGAAATAAATAATAAATTGAACTTCATAAAAATCTAAAAATTGTAGTTATTAAAATATGCCACCAAGATAATAAATACATAAGCCACTGACTGTGAAAATATATTCGTGATACTTGTATCTGATAAAGAATTCATGATCCATCTATAAAGTAACAATAAGAAGACAATAACTCGACAAATTAATTGACAAAAGACACAAGAAGATGCTTCACCAAAGAATAATATTCAATATAAACTAATAAGCACTCAAAAGGCATAGATTGTAGATTCCATAAATGACATGAGTTAGTTCAAAAAATAATCTGTGGAGTGAAAAAAAATAAATTTCCACACAAAGAAAATATACTGGACTATTGCATATAATGAAATCCAGACAGGAAAAACTAGTCTATGGGGATAGAAATTAGAAAAATGTTTGCTTTGGAGTGGGGGTGGGATTACAGAGATTAGCTGAGTAGGTGCACAAGGGAGCTCTCCATGGTGCAGGAAATACACTATATCAAGGAGTGTGTGTGTGTGCATGACCTTGTAAGACTGTCAAAACCACGAAACTGAATACCTTTATTTATTCATTTTACTAACAATAAGTTATACCTTAATCATAAACAAGTTCTGCATATGCTTACCTTGGAAAAAGGGAGGCAGCACTGAGTGTTGCATGATTTTCTGAAAGTTGCCCCTTCAACATCCTGAGTGTAGTACCTTTTCTATGAAGGAATTGGTAGGCAATTTAATTTATTAGCATACCTGATAAAGGGATTTTTACTAGTGGAGAAAATCTTAATGGTATGGACTACAAGGAAATATGCTCTCACAAAACACACTTTCAGTTACATTTATTGCATTTTGACAGAGAAAACTCTTACAGTTTGGTAGAAACTTTTGATAAGGGATCAACTGTATGATCAATATGAATAATACAATCTATAAATTATATGATCAATAAAGAGAAAATTAGGAAAGGAAATAAAATCTAAGTTCTCTACAAACTCTTTACAAAAAAAAAAAAAAAAACACCAAAAACCTGTTCCAAGACTCACTGCAAACTTTTCCATTTTCAAGCAAAGTTAAATTTTCCTGGAGCTGAGAAGATGAAACAGGACAATCATCTGTTCCAGATGGTTCATAATATCTACCAGTAAGAATAAAGTGTTTACCCTGACTGAAGTGAATACCAGAAAGACTTTTTGAATACCAAATTCCAAAATGGCTTTTTTACTGAAGAAAGACTTACAAGGTTATTCTTGTTGACAGGCCCCTTTGGCTTTATGGATATTCAAACTACAAATTAAACAAATTTACTGGACACCAGTCTATACTTGGTTTCACATTTTTCTATACTTGGCCTGGCCTGTTATATATAGATTTATTAGCATATATACATTATTACAAACATTATTTGCTGACTTTAAGGGACTGAATTTTTGCTAAGTATTTTCATGTGACGTCTCATGTATGTTTCATAGTAAATTGATGGTGACAAATATCATTCCTATTTCACAAATAAGAAAAATAAAACTCAGAAAGACTAATGAATATTCTCAAGGCTGTCTAGCTAAATGATGGAGTAAAGGCTTGATTCCAAGTTTGTCTTCTTGCTTTATCTGCATCCGCACCCCATTCTCTTTGGTCACAATGGACAGATGATACTTAAAGTCCATCCTACTCAATATAGCTCCTCCAATTTCCATTCTTCCTTCCTTATACCCATTTTATTAAGTCATTCTTAGCAGGTCCATATACAATATATTTTTATTCTCCTACCAAGTATGGAATCAATGGAGATAGGTTAGTGGAAGTAAAAATTTCCTTGTCATTACTGAAAATCCACTGTGGATTGAGCTTTAAATTGTTGCTCAAAATACTAGCTAACATACTTTGCTACTGCTTCAGTTTAGACCTTGGGAAGCCTTCCCAAAAGGAAGTTCAGGCTTGGAGACTTCTCTAGAATGCTGCCTTATCCTAATTGGCACCAAAAAGAAGGAAAGAAACAGTTTTCCAGTGCTCTCAGACTTTTAATAGATGGGCTCCATCAACTTGAGAAACAGGATCATGGATTTTACCCCTGGATCAGTCAACTCACTCCTCCTGAGGAGCAAAGAGCAATTTGTAGGCCAAGAGTCGAAAAGCATCACTCTGATGGAGGCCTCTCTGCATGGAAATGTGAAACCAGGGACAGATTTTTCCCTTTATCCCCACCATCAACATAGCAGGCTGTAGCATTTCCCGTTAGAAAGTTTGTAATGCATGCTTATATCCCCTGGGGCTGTAGGGCAACTAACCCATTTCTCATGCTTCCCTTCAAACACTCTTAGTCTGTTTGAGCTGCTTAAATAAAATAGCATAAACTGGGTAGAATAAAAATTTATGTCTCACAGTCTGGATGTCCAAAATCAATGTGCCTAATGAGGGCAAGTCTCTCAGTTGATAGATGGCAGGAGGGATGAGCTACCCCTCTAGGGTCTCTTTAATAAGGCATTAATACTAATCATGGGGGAACTGCTCTCATGACCTAGTCAGCTCCCAAATGCCCCACCTCCTAATATCATCACCTTGGGGGTAATTGTAACAATATGAATTTTGAAGAGGCACAAACATTCAGACCATAACATTATATTCTTTGCAGAAGTTGGGAAGTTCTCCTTGGAAGAGTTGTTGATACTTTCATTGCTTAATGCTCTCATCAAGGTTTTGTTCCCACTCTTTCACTGACACTGCTCTCGGCAAGGTCTTCCATTGTTTTGTTTAAATAATTCCAACAATAATCCTCTGTCGGAACCATGACGGTGTGGGAAACTAACCAGCTCCTTTCCTATTCTTTGTTCCTTTGTTCTCTAGTCAGGTTTCTGAAACTTCATGAAAGGCCTGAAATATTTTGTAAGTAATATTTCTGTTTCTTCAATTAAGTTTTGTCCCAATAAGATTTTCTATAACTCAAAACTGCTTATTCATTTCCAGTACTTAGTAATGCCTCCTAAAGACAATCTATCAGACAGGCAGTCTTTTTCATGACATTCATGACTGGGAACCATCTGATTTTTAATTACACAATAATTGCTATTGTGTAAGCTTCGAGATGCCCTGTAACATAGAAATTTTATTTTAAATTAAAAAAAAACACTGTTAATCTTTTCTTTTTTTAAAATTTTATTTATTTATCCATGAGAGACACACAGAGAGAGGCAGAAACATAGGCAGAGGGAGAAGCAAGCTCCTCGCAGGAATCCCGATGCAAGACTTAATCCCAGACCCCGAAATCATGCCATGAGCCAAAGGCAGAGACTCAACTACTGAGCCACCCAAGTATCCCTATCTTTTCTTTTTCGGAATTCAAGTCAGGATGTAAGAAAAATGGTCAAATGAGATCTTTTAGTGCCTAAAATGTGCTCCTAGTTATTTTACATTTTTGAAAATAATTTTAATCCTGGTAAATGTTCTATTATAATTAGTTCAGAAAGCATTGTACAGACAACAGAATTCGAAGTCTGTAGGGATGGGTTTCAGAAGGTCATTAAAATCATTTTGCTGCCTTCGGGCAGTATTACTCTGGTTGAAACCTATGACCACGACTTAACAATTTTTAAGGTCGAAATGCAAAATCAAACTGTGTGAGTAATGAACAAAGCTGAATTCAAGAGCTTCGGTCTTTGGCATGTTGAGAGGCGTGCTACCCTTGGCATGACTCTGTGGTTGTGACACTATTTGCCTTGAAATAATAAAGACTTTGGCTCTGGGCTTGAAACTAGTCTTCTTAGAAGAAGCGCTCTTATGCTACTTCCTTCAAATAGATTCCCCCTGATTGTTAAGGAGGGAAAGCAAGCAACAAAAAAGATTTCAGAAATATATTATTTATTTTGTGTTGCAAAAGTAGTCGTTAGGCATATAACACTTTGTGGGTTGCAAATCATTTGATCTGCACCATCTCTCCTTTGATCCTTAGTCACTTCCCTGTGAGACTGGCAGGAGAACTTTATCATGCCCATTTTCAATGGAGGGTACTGTGGCTCATAGAGACTAAGCATAATTTTGACAAGAACCATGTTAAAACTAAATTCCTAGAGTTGTTCTATTGTAATCTTATTCAAGTTAACATCAATAAAATTGAGCTTTGTTATCTGTAGAATGAGGAAGTGTATTCAACTCGCAGGGTGGCTGAGATGAGTGAGATGTATCCTCAGGGCCTAAGCATTACTTGGTATCAGATAGGTACTTAACAAATATTGGTTTGTTACAAATGGATGAATATAAGATAAGTATTAGGCACTTGGCCTGTGCCTGGCACAGAGTAGGTACTTGATAAATATTAGCTATTAATATTTAAGTACAAATGATGAACTATTTATAAACAAACCGTGGAGGTGTTCTTTCTTTCCAATGGTATTTATAGATTTTCTTTGAAGACAAAACATTTTATTTTATTTGGTAAGCAATGTGACTTAATTAAATTGACTGACTGCTATTTATTTCAACTATTTTGGCTTTTCCCCACCAAGGAAGGGTATGTAGATCCTTTCGTTTTTTCATATTTAGTGGATACATCCTACAGGCCAAGCACCTTGCCAGAAAGCAGGGAGATAGGAACTACATTCCCTGTGGCAATTAGACAGAATTTGATTACTAAAGAAGACTCACAGAGCTCCAACCAGCCAGGCTTACAAATACTCAGTTTATTGCAGGCAAAGGATCCAACATAGCAACAGCATTAATGTGTAGATATGCATCACAGCCAGAGGCTGCCTTGCAGCAAGGAGTTTATAGAGTGAGGGTGTGTGTGTGCCAGTTGCCCTCTCTGCAGGGTCATGCCAGGACATGCTTGTTCTTTCTCAAACAGGAACCACAGTGGTATCCACAGAACCGTTCAAGCCAGGGATCCAAAGACGGAGTCTCATCAGGGCTCCTTCTCCTCTGCTGGGTATGTAGGTGTTTTCTTGCTATACAACCAGCCTTCAGTGGTGGAACCTTCTGGAATATCATTGAGACTCGTTTTTATCAATAAACAATGCTGACAATCTAGTACATACCGCCTGAAACTTGCCTCAAACTCGAGGTCACAAAGCAACATTATTAATCAGTAGATTTCACTCTTTGGTCAGTGTGATAAACACAAAATTCTTACATCAGCAAAACACCTCATGCCACATGCAGGGCTTAGGGGAATGAACCTCCTGCATAACTGAAATGCCTGACCTGTGCTCAAGGCCTTCTTGGGACAAAACAATCACTATTACTTCTTGTTTGATGGTGACTGTTAGCCCTGCAATACTGTATAATCAGATAGGGAAAATGCACAGATTCCAAACATTTAAAATAGGCAGTGAGGGGTTGGTGTTGCCTTAAACAGGCAGCTGCATCATCCAATAATAGTTGGGTAGACTTCCTCAAGTTTTTGTATTCACTTTACAATTATTTTCCCTTTCTGATCTATAGTGTCCTGGACTTGATGGTATACCTCTGTGGAGGGATTAAGAACCATGGTGAATTTATCATAACCAAGTCTAGATCTTCAGGAGAGTTCTTCTCCAGTGGGATAGTACCCTGAAGGGACTGTGATTGATTGGCCAGCACATTCAACCATCAACATAGTAGTCGCAAGTTTTTTATCAGCTCCTACAATATTACTTTTACCTATAATTTTCATACTGCCCCGTATAGCAGTTTCACGTAGCACTCTGAATGCAAAGTTATAATATCAATCAGACTTCATTATAGCATAATTATTTCTTGTTCTCAATAAAATCTACTTTTCTCATACACCATATGTGATTTCTCAGAGGACTATGGGCGAGATACCATGTCTCTGTTGTTGGAGAGAATTCCAATCTTTTTGAGAATACAGCTAAATTCCTTCTCTGAGGTTAACAGATAGCAGTTCTCAGTCAGAGGCATCCTACACATGTCTCATCTATATTTCACATGAAACACTCATGTCAGGGTGCCTGGAGGGCTCAGTTGGTTAAGCATCTGCATTCAGCTCAAGTCGTGATCCTAGGATCCTGGGATCCAGCCCAGCATCAGGCTTCCTGCTCAGTGAGGAGCCTGCTTCTCCCTCTCCCGCTCTCCCTGCTTGTGGTCTCTTTTTCTCCCTCTCCATCTCTGTTAAACAAACAAACAAACAAAAACAAACACTCTTGTTTAAAATGTGTTCAATATCCATGAGTTGCACTGTAGGGAAAGAATGGTTAGTACCCACTTATGACGATTAAGGAGATCCATTGGAGAGAGCACATTCTCAAGTGATGATAGCCTGAGAGCAGGTGGCTCATACATCTCCCAGAGTGCATTGCAGACCCCAGGCACCCAGCCCCACAGCACCTGTAAGGGTGAAGGAGCACTTCAGTGTTGGTGAACACGACTGGCCTCAGCCACAGGGGTCATAATGGTAAGTCTGGCCAGTGGTCACAGATAAACCCCAAACCTCAGAGACTTGCCACAGTAGAGATATTTTCTCTTGCTCACATGCACTGTCAGCTGCAGCTCAAGTGGATCCTGTCTCTTCTCCAAGCAGTGACTCAGGGAAAATGAGCAGAAATATGGTAGCTCCCATATTTCCCATATTCCACAAATATGGGAGCTACCATATTTCCACTCCTGCCAATCCAGTAGAGAACACAAGCTATTTGGTGAGCACTGGTGGTCTCCTTCACACTACTTAATGACGTGTACCAGATTCAAAGTTAAAGGAGGCAAAAACATGAAAGTTGAACTTCTTGTGAGTTATCAGCTTTATTCCTCCTACTCCCGTTTTAAATTGTTAAGTGGAAAACGTAACTCTATAGTTGATACCACACAATTAAAAAAACATAACTCCCCATGCCTCACTGATTGATACCCCAAGTCTAGGATAGCACAAATCTGCCATAAATGTATATTTAAGGGATACCTGGGTGGCTCAGTGGTTGAGCGCCTGCCTTTGGCCTAGGGCATGATCCCGGGGCCCGGGGATCGAGTCCCACATCAGGGTCTCTGCATGGAGCCTGCTTCTCCCTCTGCCTATGTCTCTGCCTCTCTCTGTCTCATGAATAAATAAATAAAATCTTTAAAAAATCCTCCATAAATGTATATTTAAAAACAAGTATTCTTCCATTTACTTTTGAATTAAAAAAGCTTTGCAACTCTGTAATAGAAGGGCATTATATAGAAAAATAAAATCATTTCAATAAAAAGCCTTTTATGTCTTATTCTATGAAGTTGAACACAGAAGAAAGAAAAGCTCTGCATTATCTTTCTTTATCAGATGTTGTTATTCATTGCAGCTGCCAACTACAATCAATATTTTCCTACATTTAAGAAAACATTTTTTAGGTGTAAATGTCCAACCTTTTAAATAGTCTATTGTGTCTCCCTTCTTTTTTAAATAAAGGTTGTGTCAACCCAAGAATAGTATCATTAAATCAACTATTTGATTTAATTGAGGATTTTTTGTCATTATAATAACTTAATTAAATAAATTGGTCAATCACACTTAATTAGTCAGGCTAATTTAGTTATCATGACAACTCAATGAGAAAGAAACAAAATAATTAGAATGTGTCTATTTTTGTTGGCTATCTTTACTGGACAAGAATAATCACGTAAGTAGGCATTCATTATGAAGGCTGAAAAAGATCCCAAATTTATTTCAAAACAGATTGTGTATAGAGAAAAAAAAAACTTAGCAAATAAGAGCCAAGCAAACTCAATATGGTTTGTATTGTGTCTCTTATTAGGTTTTGATATCTACAAATCTTCAGAAACTATGTCTTATTGTCTTGATATTCCTATAGAATTCGGAGAAGGATAAATAATTAAACTGAAGTATTTATCAAATACTATTTCATTTTTCCAAATGTATGGTAAATTAAATTTTAGCAAATTGGAAGTCTATTTGTAGACTCTTGCCATAGTAATGGTACACGTGTGTTAAATTTTTAAAAAGCAATAACTCTCAGTTAAGCAGAAAGTTCTTTAGAACCTGAGTAATTAAATTATCCAAATAGACTGCTATGTGGTAGAAGTATTTTTTGATAATAATTCCACTTAGGCTGATCTTTCTCCAATGAATACTTGAATATTTTCCATGGAAAGCATTGTGATAAGAGATACATATGACTATTGGGAACCATTAACTTTAGAAATTATGAGCAGATGTTTTCCTTGCATGGTTGATTTCATTTAGTGTGGTCACTCCTTAGCTTAATAATTCTAAACCGACTAGAAAGATGCATGGCTAACATTTGCACAAATGTTTGGAACTTATTGAGGCATATACCAGGTTTCCAATAAATGAATTTGCACCTTAAAAAAAAAAAAAAGAATCCGGAGAAGGGTTTGTCTATGGATACTGAAAAAAAATTTTGTTTAATTGAAAAAGTATATAACAGAAATATTAAGGGAAGCAATACATTTTGAATTACAATTGTTTGCTTGGAAACACAAAGTCTCTAGATCTGATTTTTATTTTATCTCATCTTGAGACCCAAAAGGATGTATATTAAGAGATTCTCACTGATGTTTTCATTATATTTACATCTGATAAACAGTGCTGTTTCCCATCCTGAAAAAAAAAAAAAAGAAAGAAACTGTTGTCTAATATGTGCCAGGCAACATGTTAGAAATTTTCACATTTTATTCTATTTAATCAGTAGACATCTGATACTAAAGTGTTAGTATTCTCTTCATTTGATGAAGATTGAATTTCAGAGAGTTTAAATAAATTTCTTGGGATCACAGAGGTATTTGCTAAATCAAGGACTCAATATGTCTTCTGGAACACCATAACCTCTAAAATATGATTCTCTTAATTTCTAAACTCTCTGCTCCCTAGGCCTTTGCTCACATTGTTTTTCTGCCTGGAAGACTTTTTTTCAGTCACATCCACAACTCTCATACTTCACCTTAGTCTTGGTTTAGATGTCACTCGCACCAAGTAGTCATCCTAACCCAGAAAGATGGGCAGAACCATGGTGGCAAACATGGAATATACAAGTGGCTTGAGGGAGAAGTAAACCCTTGCTGTTGTAAGCCACGGAAACATTGATGTCATTTTATATCAAAGCATGACTTAACCTGTCCTGATAAAAAAGTAGTTCAAATTCACATAATGGCAGATCTTGGATTCAAATACAGATCTACATGAATCCCAAATTAATGATGTTAAGATGAGGGGAAATGTTGAATCACTAAGGTAGCACTGTGTATCAGCTATACTCAAATTAAAAAAAAAATAGTGCTCTTAACCCTATAATTGAAACCGTGAGTCTAATTAATTAAAAAGTATAAAGAAAACCCTGGTGATCTGCAATATAGCCTAGAAATTATATTGATAGTTTTAATAGTGCCAAGAAGTCGAAGACTGTGAGTGAAAATTATGAAAATCAGCGATCATGATGCTATTTAACTGCCAATGGCCAAAACTGATTCAAAAAGAACTCGACATTTTGAATGTGAAAAATCTTTAATCATTGGCATTTTTTGTGTATGTGATCCTAGAGGAGGAAATTACCTAATTGTAAGACTAAATGTATATTATTATCATCAATTAGTGACATTATTTGTGTTTGCATTTAATGTTTTGATTCCTTCTTCCCTAAATATTCATCTTCAACTTCACAGTCTGGCATTTTTCAGTCAAGGAAACTGGGTAATTAGTTTTCAATCTGAAAGAGTTTTGCATTGAAAAAGACTTGTGTTCAGGTTCTTACCAGTTATTTGATATTGAGTAGTTTACTCAACCTCTCTGATTTCAGTTTCTTTATGTTTAAAATAGATGTAATAATATTTACTTATCATACTGTTGTGAAGATTAAATAAATACCATAGTGTAAAACTTCTGGTTCTCTATCTGGCACCAGGTGGAGCTTAATAAATAATAGCATTATTTGCTATTTTGAATATCCCCATCTTAAAGCTATATATTTGCAACAGGTTAAATATTCTCTCCTATTGAACAGAGGCTGACCCTCCTATTTTACTGAGTCTAAAATACATGTTTAGTAAATAGTAATAGTTTAGTAATACATCAATTTAGTAAATTGATGAGGTTATGAAGATAAATGTTGCTTTCCAAAATAACCCTGACATCAAATGAAGAATTGTAACATGCCCTAGTATACATTTCTTTCTTTAAATTTTATATAGCTTGCAAATTTACCTTGATTTTTCATATCTGAACAATTTGAGTTTGGCTATCGAATCTGTTGAAATTTTTTTAAAAATATTTTATTTATTTATTCATGAGAGACACACAGAGAGAAGGAGAGGAGAGAAGGAGAGGGAGGGAGAAACAGGCTCCCTGCTCGGAGCCTGATGTGAGACTTGATCCCAGGATCCCGGGATCACAACCCGAGCCAAAGGCAGATGCTTAACCACTGAGACAACCAGTCATCCCCAAACTGTTGAATTTTTAAATGTTTAAGAGAAGTCAAAACCTGGAGGCAATAGCATAGCTTCAGGAAGAAAAATCAGAGATACACTCCCTTCCTTCCTTCCTTCCTTCCTTCCTTCCTTCCTTCCTTCCTTCCTTCCTTCCTTCCTTCCTTCCTGTATTTGGCAAAAGTCATCTGGGTGCTAGGCTGGCCTGGGCACTGGGGCTACAACAATGAATTAAACATGCTTCCTGTCCTTAAGGAATTCCTACCAGGCAGAGATAATTTGATAAGCCCTTTTTGCCAAGGTATATCAGAAAATGGATACTTGAATTTATTACTAATTGATCAAGAACAAATGGACATCCATTAACTTTCTTCTTTCTATAATGTATGTAAATATATCTCAGTAAATAGGTGGATACACAAATTGTTTAATCATATAGAAATAAACTATTGGAAAAAATAGAAGAGTAGAAAAATACATTTTTTGGCTTTGTCTTTGGACAGATGAATAGTGAATATATTATTTCATTATTAAAATCCAATGTGAAAAAAATAAAATAAAATCCAATGTGTAATAAACAAACAAATGTAAAAGATTAAGAAATTTATTAAATGGCTTACATGGGTAATAATAAAATATACGTTTTCCCAAAGCACTTTAAGAACAGTTGATTATTTATTTAAACTTTCTTTATTTCTTTATTTTTTTAACTTATGGAGAATTGCTGGCAAGGAAAAATAAAGGTTTCAGTTAAATACCAATTGATTGTGTCTTGAAGCTCTATGTTCCAGTTGGTACATTTCTCACTTTTCTCTTAACCTCAAATAACTTATTACAAGATTTTACGTCAGAGGACTTTTGTTATAAATACTGAACAAAAGATATCCATGTGGTATATGCTATAATTTAATTATGGTTATAGCCACCCTTAGAAGAGTTAAAAGTATATGTACATAATTTTAAGTATGACCATGATTAGAAATGTGAATCTTCTGAACATTAATGATAATAACAAGGAATTCTTTTCTGCCTTGTTTACAGAAAGTCTATCTGTGGATGATACTGCCTTTGTGTAATAAATGATTGCTTTCTCGGTAAAAAAAAAAAAAAAAAAAAAAAAAAGATTTTACGTCAGAAAAGGGATTATTTTCAAAATTTGACAACAATTACTATTTTTAGATAAGAATCGTCTCTTGAAAGAATCATTAAAAATCACACTAAACTTTTTTTTGTGAGATAAAATCCCCTAAGCTTTGCTTTTTTTCTTCTCTAACAATTACATGTTCTGCTTCTACTTGCAGTCACCAGAGTTTGGAGAAATTCCTGAGATCAAAGTACAAATAAATGTGAATGAAGCTCCTTAGCTCAGAAATTAATTATCTACTACTATAAAATAAATTACCACAAAACTTAGCAGCTTCACATATTTCTTACCTCACAGTTTCTGTGGGTCAGGAGGGTCCAGCTGCAATCAAGCTGTTGTTTTGGAGTCTGTGGCCTCATCTGAAGGCTCAACTGTAAAAGGATCCACTTCCAAGTTCACATGGATGCAGGACCACAGCAGGTGGTCTGCAAATACTTTTCTAGGCTTTCCTAAGGAAATCAGTCTAGTATCTCAAAGTGTAGCATAGTACCCTGCCCACAGTAAACGCTTAGTGTTTATAAAATAAGGACCAGAGTTAGATGAGTACATTTACTCCAAGGAAGTGGAAGAACCACTTACAGTATCTTTTACTGTGTTTGTAATAGTAATTCTATTCACAAAAATATCTGGGTAGTATAAATACAGGTGATTTTCAGTTTCTTCTTCATACTTTGCTAGACTATTTGAATTTTTTTAGAGTGATCAAGTATTATTTTTATTATAAGAAAACTAAGCAACTTTCAAGTTAAAAATTATAAATGAATCACTAAAGTTAAATGTTCTTATTTATTCAAAGAATACGTTTGGAAGGATATACAATTTTGGAAAATGGTTTCTCCCAGGGGAAAAAAAACATATATTTTGTAGTTTTAATTTTGTACCATGCACACAATGTTACCAAGTTGAAAATTAAGTTTATCTTAAAGGGTTATAGCTAAGATATAAAACTATAAAGTAAATACATAAATTATAAAGCATCTAATTACAAATAATTTCATGTTTTTGTCATTTTTTTCTTTGTATCCAAATATGAAACCATAAAGAATAAAAACACGAGCCTTTCTTGATCAGTCAGACAAATAGAAGCCCTTGCAGGGCATGAGGTAGATATTTCAGAGAACACCAGGGGAAATGGACACCCAGGAAGAGCTGTGGGTAAGAGACAGCCCTAGTTCTGTCTCAAAGCTACATTTTTCCTTGTTCTAAAAGGGTGTAGTTTTCTTTTAGTAAATAGTATAATTCTAAGAAATTAATAAATATAGATAATATTTACAGAAAGCCACTAACATCACAGAAAAAGTGGCTAGATATATGTGCTTCTAAAAGGAACTATGTATCAATTTTCATGAAATATTCTTGCTAAAAAAGTCAAACTTGAATCTGATCAATATCTAGATCTAAATGCTGATTCGCAATAAATAAAGGGACTGAAGGGACATGCCAAGTAGGGCTATGGGAAGTAAATTATCCAAATCCAATCAAGAAAAACTGGGATTCAGCTTCATTTAAGTTTACCTTGAGGAACTTTACAAACACTAAATATAAGAATATACTCTTTTCAGAAAAATTAGACATATGATATTCAGACAAGAAATTGTGTTACCACCTTAGGGATAAATAGCTCACAGGTTCATTCTTTTGATTTAGAAAGATTAATCAGTGCCATAATTTATACTGCACAAGCATTGCTTCCATGATGAGAAATAAGCAAATGGAAGTATTTGGTAAATGAACCGAACTGAAAGAATTTGGTTCAAGCAGCTCTAAAAAAAAATCATTTAGTCAACTCATCCAACTGTTCTTTGGGTGTCTACTGGTCAAAGCACTAGTGCAGCAGAGATGATTCACATACAAATCCCTGCCTGGCCCAGAGAGGGAGAGAACCAAACCTGAGCAATGTGAAGCTCCAGGATAGAGACGCATGTGAAGTGCAGACAATGTAACATTTCACTCTACCAGACAGATCCAGTAATGAATCGTATCTTCTTCTAACCTGGAACTGCTCAT
The DNA here is from genome assembly GCF_018345385.1 of Vulpes lagopus. Lineage (NCBI taxonomy): Eukaryota > Metazoa > Chordata > Mammalia > Carnivora > Canidae > Vulpes > Vulpes lagopus. Next base: position 75,290,105 of record NC_054832.1, read on the forward strand.
TTCTATTGTTGTTTCCCATGCAGTTTGCTTATGTGATTGAGAAGAAATGGGTAGGAAATATCAGAAAGGGAGACAGAATATGAAGACTCCTAACTCTGGGAAACGAACTATGGTGGTGGAAGAGGAGGAGGGCGGGGGGTGGGGGTGACTGGGTGACAGGCACTGAGGGGAGCACTTGACGGGATGAGCACTGGGTGTTATTCTGTATGTTGGCAAATTGAACACCAACAAAAATAAATTATTATTAAATATATATATATATATATATATATATATATATATATATTACCCTTCTCCTCCCTATTACTTCTGATTATCTAAAAATGCAAGCAGCATTTTCTATCAGCCAAAATAAGCCCATTTTGATGCCAAAAGTGCCATTAAACCACTCCCACCTTTTATACCTACAACAGTTTATAGACTTTAATTAGAACACTCCACACAATTAGAAAGTTGAAGAAAATAGATCTTTTTAAAAGTTAGGAATGCTATGATCAGGATAATAGCAAATCATGCACATTGAGCTCATCAATCACATCCCAGTTTTAAGTTCTGAATTGAGTTATTTATGCTGTATTGATCTACTCTGCCTGCTTTGCCACTTTCCCATTGGTGACTGACATTTGTCCATAGCATTCAGCATCAAGTTTTTTGTCAGATAATTAGCTATGAAAGCCATCAAGATTTCTTTTCTTTCTTCATGTTTTCTTCTTTGCATGTGATCAACAAGACGCCCTGGATCTTGAAGTAAGCATTTGGAAAAACTTGAACATCTGTTGCTGGGCTTGAAGGCCTGTTTTTTATTCCAGTTTCCTTCCATTGACTAACTCGCTTGAAGTGAAAGTAAATGATTATGTGCCTGACAGTCAGATAAAGTAGTGGTGCATTTAACTCTTAATGTTTTTGGGTGGAAAATACCTAATATGGATGCCAGAAAGTTGTTCCTCACAATCTCCTTGTAGAGAAAGAGAAATGACAATCTTTATGCATTAAGAAGTCTGAAATAGTTTTCATCCTGTGGCCTGTTTCTCATGCAGCAGACCGATATGGGATATGCTTGTAACAATAAGGGGAAATGTATGGGGGAAAAGAGGAGATTATTGCTTAACAGTACAATCTCTTTTTAAGTAACCTGGAAAACAACAGAATCATTACATTCACTCAAAATTCATGGAAATGAAAACTTGTGAATAAAAAACACACAAAAATGTTTAACGTTTTCTGCCAGCTTAAATTAAGGAAATGTTCTTCGCATAGAACATCAACTGACATTGTAAACTTATGGGGAGGAAACTTGGGGACCATGCATTAAGTCTAGTGATGTCTGTGGCTTTGGAAATAAAGCCACTGTGTTAGACCCAAGTGAGTGGACGTCATCAGCTGTCTTCTCTCCTAATCCTCACCTGCTTCCTCAAGATTACTCAAGTATGTTCTGGGTGTTAACTCTTTAATATTTGTGAAGATAGTATGGTTTGCAAAGTCTTTATCTCATTATATCTCTTATTCTTCATAAAAAAAAAAAACAACTCTGTGAAAGAGGTATAATATTGTGGTTAAAGTTTGAGGAGACCTAGGTTCAAAGGTGTTAGTTAATAATCTAGTAAGTGTCAAGATTCAATTCTGGGTCCTAAGACTTCAGCTCTGCCCATGCATATTATCCTATAATGCCCCCAGCAAGTGATTTGAACACAACATAATCTGAACGGGTGTGATGGGCCTGCTAATGACTGGTTCCCAGGACTGAGTTGCTCCCCCCCACCAAGTCTGTGACCCTGCTGGGCTCCCAAGGGTTCCATTTGCTTTCCTTTTCTGAATTATGCTATTCCTCTGCATTTTTGCATTCTTTGTCCATAATGATTCACTTAAAGTATAGGGCACCATTTCTCCAAGCCTACTCTCTGCTACTTCCAAAATAAAGTCACAGAACAGTTTCATTCTGAAAGAATTACTCGTGATAATCTCAGAGTAGTATCAGGTGTGCAGCATATACGTGTTCTCTGTCACTCTTTCTTGACTAAGCATCTGATACACATCAACCAGGGGGTCCCCCCGCTTTCTGGTCATCCTCCCCAGCAGTTCTTTATTCCCCTCTAGTTTGAAAAGACCCTTCCACCAAGGATGGATCTCTTCCAACATGAAAGGGAGAACAATAACTATGACTCGTATTTTAGTGGTGTCTATTACTTGTACTTCAAGGAAAGAAGCTTCATTAGACATACCACCCCAAATGTTAAGTGTTTCATAGAACAAAGGTATTTTAAAGCACTTATTATGCAAGTTAGGTATTTAGAAGGTTATATAAATGTGATTATGATGGAATAAGAAATTAATATCCTTTAGTTAGATTTAGGGACTTTGTGCAGAACATTTTATTCTAAAGGCATGACAATGTCAATATTATTGTTTTTACTATCATCATTGCCTTTTTTTCAATTGAGGAAACAGAGGCACAGACAAGAGAAGGCTGCCAGAGGATGTGGACAGAGATCCTTTGGTTTAAACCCTAGTTAGGGGAAAAGTTGCCATTCCAGGCCTTCTAATTAAGTATCACTTAATTTATCAAAGAAGGAGAGAAGGAAAAATCAATTCACCATATGAAGTGTGATGTAGGATTGAAATTGTTTATGTTCACTAAATGTTCATAGGAGGGCAGGACAACCTCATTGGCTCAACCATTGTTTGCTGTGAATTTGCGTATCTTTGGCTTCTTTGGGACAAAGAAGAGGAAGGGGTTTTCTTGCCCTCTGCATACCCCAACCACAGGCACCCTAGCAGACAGGAGACCAGGGACTACGGAGATAGAAACTGCCATGGTAAAGCTTAGCAGCCTAGTAAATATCTAACCTCAATTTTTGCGATATTTTGTCTCTACATGTTTATTTCTTTCATAGAGTGATGTACAGTCAAGATTTGCTATTATCCTGATCATAGCATTCCTAACTTTTAAAAAGATCTATTTTCTTCAACTTTCTAATTGTGTGGAGTGTTCTAATTAAAGTCTATAAACTGTTGTAGGTATAAAAGGTGGGAGTGGTTTAATGGCACTTTGGCATCAAAATGGGCTTATTTTGGCTGATAGAAAATGCTGCTTGCATTTTTAGATAATCAGAAGTAATAGGGAGGAGAAGGGTAATATATATATTTTTTAATAATAAATTTATTTTTTATTGGTGTTCAATTTGCCAACATACAGAATAACACCCAGTGCTCATCCCGTCAAGTGCTCCCCTCAGTGCCCGTCACCCATTCACCCCCACCCCCCACCCTCCTCCCCTTCCACCACCCCTAGTTCGTTTCCCAGAGTTAGGAGTCTTCATGTTCTGTCTCCCTTTCTGATATTTCCCACTCATTTTTTCTCCTTTCCCCTTTAATCCCTTTAACTATTATTTATATTCCCCAAATGAATGAGACCATATAATGTTTGTCCTTCTCCGATTCACTTATTTCACTCAGCATAATACCCTCCAGTTCCATCCACGTCGAAGCAAATGGTGGGTATTTGTCATTTCTAATGGCTGAGTAATATTTTCAAGTTCCCTGATTATTTCTTTTGTCAGCTGGAATCTGCTGTTGAGCCATTCTGGTAGATTACTCATTTCAAATATTCTACTGAACTCTAGAATTTCCATTTGTTTTTTTTTTTAATAGTTTTATATCTTTACTGATATTTTTTTATTTGGTGAGACATACTGCCATACTCTTCTTTAATTCTTCTGATATGATTTCTTTTGGTTTATTAAAGATATTTGTAATTCTAATTCAAAGTCTTTATCCAGTAAGTCCAACATCTGACTCCTTCTGTGACAGTTCCTATTAACCATACTTTGCTATTTATCCTATAGCAATCCTATTTATCCTCTAGAAATCTCTTCCTTCAGGGTTATTTGCTATTTGTTGCTGCTGCTGTTGCGAATGTTGTTTAGTGATTTTTCCGAAAAATGCCAAAAAGCCCACCACTCTTACTAAGACTCAGCCATTTTTTTTTGTTTTATTGCACTTTATTATGCCTTGTAGACATTGCATTTTTTACAAATTGAAGGTATATAACAAGTCTGTGTCAGGGAAGTCTATCAGGGCCATTTTTTCAACATTTGCTCATTTTGTATTTCTGTGTCACATTTTGGTAATTCTCACAATATTTAAAACTTTTCCATTATTATTACATTTGTCATGGTGATTAAGACTCATGGAAAGCTTATACTGTGATTAATATTTTTAGCAATAAAATATTTGTGATTAAGGCATGCACACTGTTTTTTTTACACATAACACTATTGTATGCCTAACAGACTATAGTATAAACATAACTTTTATATGCACTAGGAAGTAAAAAAATTCATTTGACCCCCTTTATTGTGACATTTACACTTTATTATGGTTGCCTGGAACTGAACTTGCAATATCTGAGGTATCCTGTGCTCATCAAACAATAAGTAACTATTAAATTATCATTAGTAGTAGTAACAGGAATATATATTTAAAATAGGACTTTAGATCTTAGGATGTATCAGTTTGAAGATTATTTTTTTTAGGTAACTATGGTAATGTAATGCCACAATTATGGAAACAGTACTACAAACACAACTGTCTTTCCTCCTCCTTTTTTTTTTTATGGCAAACAGATAATATTTTTTTTATTTTTTTATAAATTTATTTTTTATTGGTGTTCAATTTGCCAACATATAGGATAACACCCAGTGCTCATCCCATCAAGTGCCCCCCTCAGTGCCTGTCACCCAGTCACTCCCACCCCCCGCCCACCTCCCTTTCTACCACCCCTAGTTCGTTTCCCAGAGTTAGGAGTATTCCATATTCTGTTTCCTTTCTGATATTTCCCACTCATTTTTTCTCCTTTTCCCTTTATTCCCTTTCACTATTTTTTATATTCCCCAAATGAATGAGACCATATAATGTTTGTCCTTCTCGGATTGACTTATTTCACTCAGCATAATACCCTCCAGTTCCATCCACGTTGAAGCAAATGGTGGGTATTTGTCCTTTCTAATAGACTCAGCCATTTTTCTTAAATAAATGCCCATTAGATTTCTGAAAGTCTTTCATTTATTTCTAGAGTTCTGAAAAGGTTAATTTTCAAAATTTTTGTCATTGTTCTGATTACTTTTATGGAGGAGTATTTTGTTTGTTTGTTTTAATTCTGAAAGTTCTTCTAAGCTACAAATCTTGGCAAGTAATATAAGGATAAAGAATTCAAACAACAGCCTGCAGTTTTAATTTCTTAAATAATGACAATACTTAACAAAAATTGGTGAGGGAAGGGACACCTGGGTGGCTCAGTGGTTGAATGTGTGCCTTCGGCTCAGGGCATGATCCCAGGATCCAGAATGGAGTCCTGCTTCTGACTCCCTTTGGGGAGCCTGCTTCTTCTTCTGCCTATGTCTCTGTCTCTATCTATGTCTCTTTCTCTCTGTGTTTCTTATGAACAAATAAATAAATCTTTTTTTTTAAATGGTGAGGGAAAAAAATGGTGAGGGAAGTAGAGAAATTGGAATATGTATGGTTCTTTAACATGTATGGAATGCCCCCTCTATGCTGGGTACTTTTTGAGCCATTTCTATTTACATGCAGTATGCCAGTCAATGTTTATCATCACCCTGAAGGTAGGTGCCATTATACCTATCTTATAAATGAAAAAAACAAAACAAAACTAAGAACATGTCATATGGACAATAAGTGGCAGAGCTGGATTGTGACAAGAGGACCCTGACTTTAAGCCACTAACCTATACCTGTGGATGAGATAATGACTTCAGCATATAGCGCATCTCAAAATCAAGGTCTTTTTTCTTTTTCCACCAACATTCATTTGGAAAGTCAGAAAATGGAACATGGTTTGCACAGGAAACCTCACCAACTATGAATTTGTGTCACAGAGAGGAATAATCAGTGTGAAAGGGTATGAATTTCAGAACCTGGATATCAACTGCAATGGGGAATGATTCTATAATTGTTACTAACTAGAAAGAGTGTTACCTTCCCATTAGGGAAGAAAGACTAATCTGAAAAAAAAATGAATATTTTGGGGCAGGCTTTCAGGCCATGAACTAGGCACTCAGAGCAATTTGGGGGGTCTAAGGAAGACTTTCTTAGATCTCTCAAGTTAGCCATCACAAGTGCTCCATCTATGAGCAAAGTCTTCTGGGAATCTCTCTCTCCTTTTCTTTGATGAATCTCCCAAACTACAACCTGTGCAGATTAGCAGAAGGTTAAAACCCAGAAGCCATTATTAATGTGCTGGGACCTGCGACCAGAAGCTGCTGAAGCTCCCACTAATCCATTCTAGGTGTGGGCCAGAACTGATAGAATTTAAAATATTCAATTTTTTAGGCAATTAATTTTTATAGTGGTCTATGACTGCACATGCTACTTAGACAACAAACCTAGCCAAATATAAAACCATTAGCTTGAAAAACATACAATTTATAAATACCTATTTTTCAAATTTAACAGACATGTCAATATCAAAACTATGCATTAGTCTCAAAACTGGAGGGTATTATGCTGAGTGAAATAAGTCAGTCGGAGAAGGACAAACATTATATGGTCTCATTCATTTGGGAAATATAAATAATAGTGAAAGGGAATAAAGGGGAAAGGAGAAAAAATGAGTGGAAAATATCAGAAAGGGAGACAGAATATGGAAGACTCCTAACTCTGGGAAACGAACTAGGAGTGGTGGAAGGGGAGGAGGGCGGGGGTGGGGGTGACTGGGTGGCGGGCACTGAGGTGGGCACTTGACGGGATGAGCACTGGGTGTTATTCTGTATGTTGGCAAATTGAACACCAATAAAAAATAAATTTATTATTAAAAACACACACACACACAAAACCTCTTAGATAAGAAAGTCTGTATTTCAACATCTGAAGACATTTCTTTGAACATAACTTTCCACAGGAGTGGCTATGTGAAGGTGAAGAATATTTAGAGCTATTATTATTCTGTTTATTTGGAGTCCAGAAGAGAAATAGTTCCTTTATTTCAAATGGAAGAAAGCTGATAATGGAATGACACCTTTCTTACTTCATGTTCTTTTAGAAAGGGGATAAGCCTGAAAGTCTATAGGAGGAGGATTAAAAGCAGGAGGTAAGAGAGTTGACTTTTCAGGAAGCCAGACTTTTAGAGCTACTCCACATTCATAGAATAAATATCATAAAGAAAATGATAAGCAGAGGAGGTGTGTTTTGATATGAGAAATGGTAGCTTTCTATATTATGAGAAATAATGGAAGGGCATAGCATCAACGTTTCTTCCTTGTATTCATCATGCTTTAGAAATTGATCCTTTCTTACTTTTCTGCTTTCTTAGGGGTAGGGAGGATAAAGGAACTCTGGGGTCAGACCCTATCACATGATTATATAGACCCCAGGGGGCTTCCCTCTGTGAATATGATCTTTTTCTTACCTGCAACATTTGTTCCATATTTTAAATGATTCTAGAGTTATTTTTATAGTTTAGCTTTCTGTGCTCCCCCTCAGATTGCCATAAACATAGGAACCGAGAAATCTTTGCTGATTCACTTTATACATCTTTCTGCTTCACCTTTACTTCTTCTAAGAAATATTAAAACTAGCAGGAATGATTTTGCTTTAAAAAATCCTTTATAATAGAAGAAGTTTATTTTTTTAAAACCAATTTTCAAACACATAGGCACCAACTGAGAAGGGAACCATGGACTTATTCAATAATTTAGGTCTATATAAACAGCAGTATGCCCAAGCAATGGATATTTTTTTAAAGGCCATAAAGTACAGTCTTTAACTTTGAGTTTTCATCCATAAAACAAAATAAATTTACTCAATCACAGTTTTTAAAATTTTTGATCTTTTAGAATAGCCACGATGATTCTTGGTATTTGACTACAGTGCTTCTACACAGAGGATTATAACTCAGTTTTGTGGAACATGAATAAAATGAGTCCTAAGTGAGACTTTCAGTGTTGTGTTAAAGAACTGTATCATTCAGTCTCAAAAAATTATCAGCATACATAAAAATGATATATATGTTCTCATTCATTTGGGGAATATGAATAATAGTGAAAGGGAATATAAAGGAAGGGAAAAGAAATGTTGGGAAATATCAGGAAGGGAGACAGAACATAAAGACTCCTAACTCGGGGAAACGAACTAGGGGTGGTGGAAGGGGAGGAGGGCGGGTGTTGGAGGGGAATGGGTGACGGGCACTGAGGTGGACACTTAATGGGATGAGCACTGGGTGTTTTTCTGTATGTTGGTAAATTGAACACCAATAAAAATTAATTTAAAAAAAAATAAAAAAATAAAGTTCAAATAAATAATCTTACTTGAGTAAGGTTTTCATAAGGCTTAATAATAGATTTAGAAGGATCTGTTGAAAACTAAGAATATTTGGTCACTCACAATTATTAGATATTTAAGGGATATATATTCGTAGCTTCTAAGACTTAGAAATGTGTCAGCGTTATAGATTTCCTCTATATGATATGAAAGTCCAGAAATAGGTAACAATTAAGGTGTGTCTTGTGCTGAATCCTGACATGCATACCAACATTAATGAGTCTTAGTTCAATCCCCTTAGGTGGTAGCACCATGTAAGAAAGCCGCTTATAAGGCAGATAAACTTATATTCTATTGCCAAGTGTGGCTAACTTACCATCCAGAGGCCAGAGACAAAAATCCTTTTATAATCCCTGAATCCAAGGACCATAGAGGAATCTTGAGAAATAACCATTCCTTGTAATTCGTGTAAGGCCTCACATTCTGTTCATACACACTATTCATTTTGCCAATGAAAAATCATTCTTAATATCCATTACTCCAATTGTTAGACTTCTGGTGTTGAATGTGATGGAGGTAGTTGAATGGCTTGTGGTCAGTAAAGTGTGAGCTTTCGATCTGGATATTTATTTATTGATTGATTAATTGATTGATCTGGGTATTTAAATAGTAGTTGCTGCTGAGAGTTTATCTCCATTATGGTTCTTCAAATGTGAATTGTTAATCACTGCTTTGTGATTAAAAAAGCACCACTAAGAAACATAATTTCTTCACATTTTATAGGCCAAAGAATTTTTAAAGAATTAGATAAAATTTAGATAATATAAAATATGCATAGATCATATTAATAGACTTATTTACCAGATAGAAGTAATAGTACATGTTGAATGAATTAACATTGAACTTCAGGTGTAATGTAGCTGGTAAAGTTGGTCAGGTTCAGGAAATTTCTTTATGGTAGCCTGGTATAATTAAGTGGGTTATACAGAACCATTAAAGTCAGATGAATTATTTGGAACTGATGAAAATCTCAAGTTCTAGGATTAGCAAAAAGGTAACGCAACTATAGATATTAGACATGGGCATTCTGGGGACATTTGTTCAGTGAACTACTAGGAAAATGAGGTCAGAAGACTGATGCTTAAGTACTAGTCTTTCTTTACTTAATAACTGTGATCTTTGGGATATTACTTAACCTCTATGAGTGTCAGTTCCTTAGATTAAAAATTTGTGATAGGATAATATATTGTGTTCTTGTGAGGATCAAATAAATAATACTTAGGAGAGCACTTTGTATATGATAAATGTTACAAGAGCAGCGAAGTCCATAAATTGAAAATTTTCCTTTTGGCTTGGAATCAATAATTTAAAAAATGTTCCCTGAGGGTATAGACCATTGGGGAAATTACAAATACAGAATGCAAAGGAGAAATGACAAGGGATGAAAATGAAGAGATAAGGAGGTATCAAATCTTTCTTCTTAAAAATCATACCAGGAAGTCTGGGCTTCATCCTAAGGGCACACATAGCCCATTGAAGATATCTATTCTGGTCAGGTTGGGGAGGACGGACAGCACACAGATTAGATCTGTGTTTTCTAAGTTCATTTCAACTGCACAATGGAGAATGGAGTCCTAGGCCAGGGACTTTTTTCTCCAAACGTTGGATCTCTATTGATACTACACCCAAATGGAACAAATGGTAGTTTCTTACATGTTACTTATAATCATTGTGGAATCAAATGTCATTTCAATGAACTTTCCATACTCTTTAACATTAAAATTCATTGCACTTTGAATGGCAAAACACCAAGACCAAACACATATTGATATACACAGACCCATGGTTTACCAAAAAGTTTACTTAACTTGAAAAAACACAACATGTAGCCATGGAGACACTCTGGAAGGATATTTGACAGTCAGGATAGCCCCAAATTTAGGACCTAAGGGCGTTCCAGTGTGTATAGTTGCGCTTTATGCTGCTTTGATATGTGTAAGGCACAAGTGACAATTATAAACCTAATTTCGCTTCAGAAAATACTCAAGACACATATTTCACTTCAATAGATTACAGCAGAACATATTTCACTTATTCATACCTGTGAATGTCATTCTCTGTGCAGTTGACAGTCTGGGTATTTACTCTACCTGAACCCCACCAAATATCCCTTCCCCTCAAAACCACACATGTTGTATATGCTATTGGCCAGAAAAATGTGATCTTTTTAGCCACCCAAAGCTTACACCTTAGATCAGTAACATCACATTCCTCTTCAAGAGACAGTACAGCATTAGTGTGCCCTGAAAAATCTTGTTAATATTTTCATTTCTCCTAACAGTAATGGCAAGTGGATTTTTAGAAATAAATTGTGCTCTAAGGATCATGAGTATCAATCATTTTATTTTAAAATTTAATTTAATTTAAAATTGTTCTGTTTTAGGTTTATATTTTATGTAACCATTATTGATAGGCAGATTTTTAAAAACTTTAATATTTCTTTATTAGAAGAAAACAATGTTCTTAATATGCCTTTATCTAGCCATGCCCTTTAATTTTCTGTGTTATTTTTATGGGGTTTTTGCAAACAGTATTGTTAGATTTTTCTTTTTGTTCTATTTTACCCTGCATTACTAACTTTGCTTATAAATAGAAGATTAGATTGTATTTTTAGTGTTGTAGCTGTTATATTTTGTTCTTATCTATAACTTTAGACCTATCTAAAGAATTATTTTTTCAAATAGCCTTAGGAAAAACAAAATGAACAGAAACATTTGTCATTTTGTTATGTTTAAGAATTTTGGGGATCTCTGGGTGGTGCAGTGGTTTGGCGCCTGCCTTTGGCCCAGGGCGCGATCCTGGAGACCCAGGATCGAATCCCACGTCGGGCTCCCGGTGCATGGAGCCTGCTTCTCCCTCTGCCTGTGTCTCTGCCTCTCTCTCTCTCTCTCTCTCTCTCTCTCTGTGACTATCATAAATAAATAAAAATTTAAAAAAAGAATTTTGAAACATCAAGTACTGTCTGCTGAAAGAACGACTTCAAAAAAAAGAATTTTGAAACATCAGGTACTGTCTGCTGAAAGAACGACTTCAAAAAATGAAAATCATGTTCTCAGAGACCTCAAGTCCCACCATATTGTGAGAATACTTCGCTTCAGCACGGATTCCTCAGATGTTTCCACATGGGTCTAATTATTAAAATGTGTGACTCACAGGCTAAGGATCTGACTCATGAGACAGCATCAGGCAGAGAACAACACACTGGATGTTCCCAGAGTTTAAGTATCAGCACCAACACCTTTACTCTGTAACATTTTGGCTCTACTTGTGATCTGGTTTCACCCCATGCTGACACTTATTTCCTCCCTAGGTTTTTTACTAGGTTCAGTAGTATGACATTGCTGAGTACCTGATCTCACTCCTAATTTACTGCTTTAGCTTTGTCTCATATACTCTTTATCTTTCCCAAACAGGAGAAGCTTGATTATTCTGGCTTGATTTTGGCATGTTGACCTTGGACTGAAGTCACAAACAGCCATAATATAGCTCAACAAAAGAGCTTGATCCTAACAGAAGCCCACTATGGCTCTCGTAAAGTAGAAGTCTCTATACATCTATATTTTTAAAACTTGAGACCTTATGGATGGAGAAGAAATCTGCTGATGTAGGAGGTCATAGACCACAAATAAAGAAATGCTGTCAATTTTGGTGATCTCTTGGAACCAAAAATATCATGAACGAGTTATAGGTTGAATGGTGTCTCCCCCAAATTCATATGTTGAAGTCTTAACCCTCAGTATCTCAGGATGAGGAAATACAGTCAATCCAGATATAATTAGTTAAGATCATACTGGAGTGGGACTCTAATCCCATGTGACTGAAATCTTTATAAGGGGAAATTTGGACACAGACACACACAGGAAAAATGTCACGTGAATATTGGAGTTAACACTGCCACAAACCAAGGAACTACCAGAAGCTAGGAGGAGAAAGGGCTGGAACAGATCCTTCTTTAGTGCCGTCAGAGGAAGTGTGGCCTGGACCATACCCTGATTTTGGACCCTGACCTCTGGAGCTGCGAGGCAGTAAGTTTCTCTTGTTCAAATCTCCCCAGTTTGTGCTATTTTGTGACAACAGCCCTAGGAAACTAACACAGAACTCAAATGCAAAAGCAAGAAAAGAAATCAAATAATAATAGTCTATGTAAGGAGAGATCTAGTAGACTCAGAATAGGTTTGAACTAATGTTGTAAAGGTGACAATCACCTTAATTACAAATAATTAGAAATTGAGAGCTAATTTATGGATCCCCAAGAATATGTTATATATGATTCTAGGGGAAAAATCTATTTTACATCATAAGGTCTAGTCAATAAGAAGGAGGAATTTATTTTTATTTATTTGCTTCCCTATGTTTCTCTGCCTTGAGGGAAAGGACCGTGCTTTATTTGTCTTTGTTGCCCTGATGAATAAGCAGTTGAACAAACACATTGGAGTGAGGAAATGAAGGGATAAGTCACTGACAGAGCGGGATTGTAGCAACTTCTGTTTCACTTCATCTATACTTTAGATCGTTTGTTTAAAGCTCTCCATGAAAGGGAGACAGAACATAAAGACTCCTAACTCTGGGAAACGAACTAGGGGTGGTGGATGGGGAGGAGGGGGGGGGGTTGAGGGGAATGGGTGACGGGCTCTGAAGCGGACACTTGACGGGATGAGCACTGGGTGTTTTTCTGTATGTTGGTAAATTGAACAGCAATAAAAATTAATTAAAAAAAATAAAACCTAAAAAAAACAAAAAACAAAAAAAATAAATAAAGCTCTCCATGACAATGAATAAGCGTCTTTGAAAGTCAAATCATTTTATGCTAGTTCTTGATTCTCTGTACTGGATCTCACATCTGGATGCCAAAACATGTCATCTTCCTTATCTTCAAACTCACTGCCGACATCCACAGGACACAGCTTCTTCTGTGAGACACATGAAGATACGTGTCATTGGTCACTTTCAAGCTCTGCATCTATGTTTAATCTATTGTACACAAAGACTTTTCCCCAGATTTGCTTCTTTTTTACATTATTTTTCATCTCAGTTGAAAGCAGGATCATTTTTCCCATACATACATCTCATTTGCCTAAAAATCCTCTTGGCTATCCTCAAAATATTTCCTGAATGTAACCTGTTTATCTCTTTTACTGCTGTTATCTGGCCCACACCACCACCATCTCTCACTGACACAACTGTAACACATTTTCAACTAGTCTTCTGGCTTCCATCCTCTTTCTCCCTTGGCATCCCCTTTGACTCTTTTTTCTGTACAACACTCAAAATTATCTTTTTAAAATATAAGCCAAATCATGTTGTTCTTTTCTTTCTTTTAGGTTATTTATTTATTTATTATTTTTTTAAAAATAATTATTTATTTATTTTAGAGAGAGTACACAAGCAAGGGGAGGGGCGGAGGGAGAGGGAGAGAATTTCAAGCAGGCTCCAACTTGCTACCGAGCACAGAAAGTGATGCAGGGCTTGATCTCATTACTCTGAGATCATGACCTGAGCCAAAATCAAGAGTTGGCCGCTTAACTGACTGAGCCACTCAGGCACCCCTATTTTTAATTTTTTAGAAGATTTTATTCATTTCTATGAGAGTATGAGCACAAGCAGGGGAGGGGCAGAGGGAGAAGAGAGGGAGAATCAGTCTCCCTGCTGAGTGGGGAGCCCAATGCAGGGCTCAGTCCCAGAACCCTGAGATTGTGATCAATGTTACATTAGTTTCAGTGTACATCTTGTTCCTCTATTTAAAACTATTCAAAGGATCTTATTTTGTTTATTATCTATTTTTAATTGCTCAAACATAAGCTCCATGTTTGGAAAACATGGAGTGAAGAGATTTTTGTTTCTTTTTTTTTTTTTTTAAGATTTTTTATTATTTATTTAAATACACAGAGAGGAGAGAGAGGCACAGAGACACAGGCAGAGGGAGAAGCAGACTCCATGCAGGGAGCCTGATGTGGGACTCGATCCCGGGTCTCCAGGATCACACCCTGGGCTGACGGCGGCGCTAAACCGCTGAGCCACCCGGGCTGCCCGAGATTTGTGTTTCTTTTCTTCCCTGAGGCATTCCAAGTGCCAGAATAGTCCCTGGTTCTTAGTCAATGCTAAATAACATTGGTTCAACAAATAAAGACATTAAGAGTCAGGTTTTGGTGTGAAAATTGTTTTTTTTAAGATTTTATTTATTTATTTATTCATGAGATACACAGAGAGAAAGAAGTAGAGACATAGGCGGAGGGAGAAGCAGGCTCCATCCAGGGAGCCCGATGTGGGACTCAATTCCAGGACTCAGGATCACACCCTGGGCCAAAGGCATGTGCCCAACCGCTGAGCCACCTAGGCGTCCCAGTATGAAAATGTTCTTAACAAGCACCCAAATATTACCAAAAAGTGTTAAAATAAATTGAATTTTTGAATCTTTAATTGATTTTAGCATTAATAGCCTAAGAATTCACTAAAATAAGCTCTCTTACATATGTGCATAGAGGACTTCAAAATCACCTGGTGCATTCAGACTAAGAAGAAGAAATTGGGATAGTTCTCTACAATGGTATGTTTCAGAGTTTGTTTCCAGGCAGATATTCTGAAATGGTGAGAACTAAAGGAAGACCATGTCTTGCCGATAACAGTACATGACCTTGGAGCAAAAGATCTGTGTTCAGACTCTGATTTTGCCACTGATTGGCTATGTAACCTTGAGATAATCTTTCACAACTTTATTCATGTTAGGCTTATAGTCAAATCATCCATTTTAAAAAGAATTTCTTCTCTGAAGAAGAGGCAAAGAGTTTCAAGGGCAATTTTGAAAGATTTAAATTCCAATCATAACTTTCGTTGTAAGTAAGTTAGAGAATGAAATGTGAACTATAGCAAATCCAAACTAATTACAATTTGAGCATAAGAAATGGCCTTGATGGAAACTATAATTTCTGGTGAAAACCCTCCATTAAGTAAATATGCTACTATGTCAAAATAATATGGCAAAAGGATTTAAATATTTTTCTCTTGTCTTTTATTTTGAAATCTCATAATTTTTTAAAAAAAATCAAATCATTACCAGATGGATTACTGAAAACCCATTCTCTGAAAGAGCTGGCAGTTCATCAATCTGATGGAAATTTGAGCTCCTATATATAGTTCCTTAACTGGGATAATAACAGGCTTTTGAAGAAGAAAGCTTAGCTAGGAAGTTTGATAGTTAGAAAGCTTTACTGTGAAAAAAATATTTTTGTATCATGAGTTTTCTTTGTATTAAAAGAAAAATTTTGCCTGCTAATGATTCAGGAACTTCCAACTGAAAAAGCAACTAATCTTTGCCAAAGTTCTTTGCAAAATGAATTTGGAATGTGAAAGACATTTTATCCTAGAAAATGTATTAATAATGCTTACATATCTATAAAACCCACAAAAAATTATGCAATTGCTTGTATGGGTGACTCAGCAGTTGGGCATCTGCCTTCAGCTCAGGGCATGATCCCGGAGTTCAGGGATGGAGTCCTGCATCAGGCTCCCTGCAAGGAGCCTGCTTCTCCCTCTGCCTGTGTCTCTGCCTTCTCTCTGTGTCTCTCATGAATAAATAATAAACTCTTTTTAAAAAAATTACTTGTATGACCAATGTTAACTTTTAAAAAATGGATCTAGAAATTAAGTGATCAAGGAAAACTGATAAATTAAACAAAGATTGGGAAGCTGTATTAGTCATTGCTCTTGGTTGCAAGACCCAGCAATGGATTCTGGCTAACCAGAATTTATTGGAAGCGCATTGTGTGGTTTATGGGATCCAACACAGGGAAAGAAGGAGGTTTGGAAGAAGACAATAACATGGGAGATTTCACAGTAAGTCTCAAGGCAAGGACACATCCCTGGAATGATCTTGAAAGTCGTGACATTCCTAAATCTAAATGCTGTAATCCCTGGACTCAATATATTTGCTGTAAATAATTTGACTGTTTTTGTTCATTTAGAAAGAGTTTGAGTTAATGGCACTGATTACTTAGGAGTCTTTTTCTTCAATAAAATATTTTTAGGAAAGTTTAGAAAGTTACCTCTTTATGTAGTACAAATTCTTTGGGGTTTTTTTGTTTGCATTTTACAATTTTATTGGCATCAAATGTTTATGGATATATGTTATAGACTTGAAATAAGGAAGAAAATAAGATTGAAGGAATAATTTGACTCACCAGAAAATAGCAGCTTTACAGATATTCCCAAGTGGAAAGTAGGAAAATAGTAAAACACACTGAAATAGTCTAAATGTTTTTACTGTGACCATTTAAAGCCAGCATGAGAGGGTCACAGGTTACATCTCTGAGGAAAACATAGACTAGAATGGTGGCACCTCAAGTACTCTGAGCCTTATGGGAGAAGATCCCCCTTCAAGATCACAACTTGCTGTCTCCCAGGATCAGGGCAATTCTGGACTCCCCTCCTTTCCCTAAAAATTATCTGGTATCACAATGAACTCAGTAAATGCAGAACCGGGGCATAACCACAATAACTACTCTTAAGTAAGCATCTTTTCTGTGCCAATTAATTTCCCATAGGCTCTAAAATATCATTAACTTCTCATACCAACTCCATAACATAGATGGAATTTCTCCATGTATTTATAAGAAACCAAGGACCTATAATTTAGGGTACTAAAACTCTAGGCTTCATGATGCCTTTGAGAAATCAATCAGAAGATTCATAGTTGTAAACAGATATTAAGAACTGCCGTTTAGTTCTTTATTTAGAAAAGCATTAACTAATTAAAAAAATATATATTTAGATTTTTTATGCACATGGACTGATGTTAGGATTGTGTATGAGCTATCTTATTTAATTTTTACAGAAGCCCATTCTCTGAGATCTGTACTGTTATAAACATCATTCCACATTTGTAAAAATGGGGCACAAAAAGGTGAAGTGATCTATCCAAAGTTATGAGTAAATAAAGGATAAACTTTTATTGGAATGTTGTAAAGCTATTTTCAGTTTTCACACTCTAAGCCAGTGGGTGCCAACTGAGGTAAATCCTTTTATAAGATGAGATGTAGTGAAAAGAGTTGTGTAAAACAAACTAACAGTTGAAACCTTGATTTTAAAATATGCCTCCTCAGGAAACCACAAATGTTGGAGAGGATGCGGAGAAAAGGGAACCCTCTTACACTGTTGGTGGGAATGTGAACTGGTGCAGCCACTTGGAAAACTGTGTGGAGGTTCCTCAAAGAGTTAAAAATAGACCTGCCCTACGACCCAGCAATTGCACTGCTGGGGATTTACCCCCAAAGATTCAGATGCAATGAAACGTCGGGACACCTGCACCCCGATGTTTCTAGCAGCAATGTCCACAATAGCCAAACTATGGAAGGAGCCTCGGTGTCCATCGAAAGATGATGGATAAAGAAGATGTGGTTTATGTATACAATGGGATATTACTCAGCAATTAGAAACGACAAATACCCACCATTTGCTTCAACGTGGATGGAACTGGAGGGTATTATGCTGAGTGAAGTAAGTCAATCGGAGAAGGACAAACAGTGTATGTTCTCACTCATTTGGGGAATATAAATAATAGTGAAAGGGAATATAAAGGAAGGGAAAAGAAATGTTGGGAAATATCAGGAAGGGAGACAGAACATAAAGACTCCTAACTCTGGGAAATGAACTAGGGGTGGTAGAAGGGGAGGAGGGCGGGTGTTGGAGGGGAATGGGTGACGGGCACTGAGGTGGACACTTGACGGGATGAGCACTGGGTGTTTTTCTGTATGTTAGTAAATTGAACACCAATAAAAATTAATTTAAAAAAAATTAAAAAAATAAAAACAAGTAAAGTCATCTAAAAAAATAAATAAATAAAATATACCTCCTTACTCTTCCTAAAACCCTCCTACATTTCAAGTTGTAACAATTTTAGGTGGTGGCTTCTCAGCTGATACCCCGGCAGTTAGTTGTCTTTCTAGTAGACTCTGACTGACTCCTCAATCTGTTGAATCCAAATGGTGGGGCTCATTGTTCACCCAAAATTTATGTGATATTGAAATTTAGGCACTATTCTGGAGTTACCCCAAACTGCATTCTGTTAAAATCTTTAGCAAAGTGAAACAAATATTTTTGTTTCTCTCAACTTTCTTTTATGACTTTATTCCAAGATTTTTTCAGAATATTTGATTAAAATGTACATATTCTGCTTGTTCCAAAACTCAATAGGCATTAGCTTCTCTCTCCTTTTTTTGGGAGGTGGGGTTTGTGTTTATCCAAGTCAAAGCTGGTCAAAGAAACAGAGTACAGAGGGTGGCTACCAGGGGTAGGGAGTGAGAGAAATGGAGAGATGTTGGTCAAAGGGTCCAAATTTCCAGTTAAAAGTGAATAAATTCTGAGGATCTACTGCATACATGAGGACTATAGTCCATTTGAAAGTTGCTAAGAGAGTAGATCTTAAATATTGTTATCACACGCACACATGCATACACACATTGCAATTATGTGAGGAAGTGGTTGTTAACCAACCTTACTGTGGCAATCATTTTGCAATATATACATCTATCTGAGCATGTTGTACACTCTGAACTTACACAATGTTATATATGTCAATTATATTTCAATAAGCCTGAGCAAGGAAAACTGTACTCCTGGTATCATGGCTCTGATAATATTTGCAAATTAGAAAGACCAGTTTTTAGAAAAACTGGACCTCTTGCTTTGTGTGTTATGTATTAGAGATTCCTAACATTACCATGGAGAATGAGACTGCAGAAAATTGCAGCATAGAATTAAATGACAAGTTTTGTGACAACAATGTCCTGCATAAAAGTAAAGTTACACTCACAATAGTATTTTCAACATACCCATTTAAAAGCAGTTGTAAAAAAAAAAAAAAAAAAAAATAAAAGCAGTTGTATTCTCAAGCAACGCAAAGCATGTTAAACACAAAATTTATTATACTGTTTAAAAACACAAGAGCCTAATAATTCTCTTGAAGTTTTAGTATCTAGAACTGCTCCATTCAAGGTGGAATTCTAGGACATTTAGGGTCCAGAGGACTTCAGTCTGCAGGAAAGCATGATGGATGCCTCTCCTCACCTTTACTTCAAGTTTCTGGTTTCTTCTACCCTGTGCATAGATTATTCTTATGTAAGAGAATTGGTATCTTCACATGGAATGAACTTTGGTTATTTTGGGAAATTACTAAATTCTATCAAATTTAGAGATAACTCCTAAAACCCCTATGTTATATAACACATATTAGGGTTCTTCTCAGAAAAACAGAGCCAAAAGAAGATAGATGATAGACAGACATACAGATAGAAGATAGATAGATAGATAGATAGATAGATAGATAGATAGATAGATAAGAAGAAGAGATTTGTTATAGGAATTGGCTCATGTGGTTATGGAGATGGAGAAGTCTGCATGCTGAAGAACTAAGAAGACCAACAGTATACATACAAGTCCAAATGAGGCCCAAGAATCAGGAAGAAGGGGCAGAGCACGGGTGATGGCTATAAGTCTTGGTCTGAGTCCAAAGGCTTGAGAACCAGGAGTATCCAAGGGCAGGAGAAGATGGATGTCTCAGCTCAAGCAGAGAGAAAGAACTTGCTATTCCCCCTCTTTTTTGTTCTATTTAGGCTGCCAGCAGATTGGATGATGCCCCTCCCTGGTGAAGATAATGTTATTTACTCAGACTAACTGATTCAAATATTAATATTTCCAGATACAACCCGAAATAATATCTTACCATCTAGCTAGCCATCCGTTAGTCCAGTTAAGTTGACATATAAAATTAACCATCATATCACAGGTATTCTGTCATTTGGTAATCTTAGAACACAACTGTAGAACAACACAGCTTCCACACATGTCTTCTCTTGAACTCTTTCAGCCACAATTGCTACATTTCTGGAGTGTTATCTTTTCCAATATTAACTGAGTAACTGCTTTCCACACACAATCATCAGCTGGGAGGATAGATGAAGGAAGTGAGAAGAGAAGCTCCATTTATGCAATGATTGTGTGTTTCTCATCCATCACAGCCTAAGACCAACTGAGGAGAGCATGATGTGATCACATTAATTGGAGACAAGAAAGGACCCATTGGCATTGCTGAAAAATAGTCTTGAAAGTCATCTGAGAAGATAGGCATGACTACCCCCCAGAGGACAGGTTGACACAAATGGAATGGGCCTTGTTGTAAAGGGAGTGGCTACCTCATGTAGGAAGGGCAGGATAAATAAAGTAAAATAATTTCCACTCCCATAGGTGTTGTCAGCCAGATTGGCCCTATTATGAAATACAGATGGATCAAATGATGTGTAGGGCCCTTCACATGGCTGAAGCCTAAGGTAAGAATTGGAAGATTATTAACAAGTAGTCCAGAAATTTATACTCATCCTGTGTCTCATCTGAAAGTCATCCAAAATCAACATATTAGTACTAATCTGGTGGCCCAACCTTGCACGACAATGCAAAAGAAACACTACACCAGCCAGGACCTAAGGCTTCGCAATAGGACTTTAGATTCCCTATAGGGGAAGGTTCAAAGCATTTGGTATCTGGTCACCCCCACACACACTGGGGTTAGAAAGCCTGCTGAAGGAAGAGATGGATACCAGGGCCAATATTGGTTTTAGTCTGTGCTTGGTGAGCTTTGAACAGGTGGTACTGTGAGCGCAGACCAATTCCAGATACCAGAGGAGAGCTTAGAACCCTCAAATGGAAGCACTCTAAAATAGGATAGGGTCCTATCTGAGGTAGGGGCTGGGATCAGAGCTCTCTCTCTTTTTTTTAATAATAAATTTATTTTTTATTGGTGTTCAATTTACCAACATAAGGAATAACACCCAGTACTCATCCTGTCAAGTGCCCCCCTCAATGCCCATCACCCATGCACCGCCACCCCGCCCTCCCCTTCCACCACCCCTAGTTCATTTCCCAGAGTTACGAGTCTTTATGTTCTGTCTCCCTTCCTGATATTTCCCACACATTTCTTCTCCCTTCCCTTATATTCCCTTTCACTATTATTTATATTCCCCAAATGAGTGAGAACATACAATGTTTGTCCTTCTCCGATTGACTTACTTCACTCAGCATAATACCCTCCAGTTCCATCCACGTTGAAGCAAATGGTGGGTATTTGTCGTTTCTAATGGCTGAGGAATATTCCATTGTATACACAGACCACATCTTCTTTATCCATCATCTTTCGACGGACACCGAGGATCCTTCCACAGTTTGGCTACTGTGGACATTGCTGCTAGAAACATTGGGGTGCAGGTGTCCCTGCGTTTCATCACATCTGTATCTTTGGGGTAAATCCCCAACAGTGCAATTGCTGGGTCATAGGGCAGGTCTATTGTTAACTCTTTGAGGAACCTCCACACAGTTTTCCAGAGTGGCTGCACCAGTTCACATTCCCACCAACAGTGCAGGAGGGTTCCCCTTTCTCCGCATCCTCTCCAACATTTGTGGTTTCCTGCCTTGTTAATGTTCCCCATTGTCACTGGTGTGAGGTGGGATCTCATTGTGGTTTTGATTTGTATTGCCCTGATGGCAAGTGATGCAGAGCATTTTCTCGTGTGCATGTTGGCCATATCTTGTCTTCCTCTGTGAGATTTCTCTTCATGTCTTTTGCCCATTTCATGATTCGACTGTTTGTTTCTTTGGTGTTGAGTTTAATAAGTTCTTTATAGATCTTGGATACTAGCCCTTTATCTGATACGTCATTTGCAAATATCCTCTCCCATTCTGTAGGTTGTCTTTTAGTTTTGTTGACTGTTTCTTTTGCTGTGCAGAAGCTTCTTATCTTGATGAAGTCCCAATAGTTCATTTTTGCTTTTGTTTCTTTTGCCTTCCTGGATGTATCTTGCAAGAAGTTACTGTGGCTGAGTTCAAAAAGGGTGTTGCCTGTGTTCTCCTCGAGGATTTTGATGGAATCTTGTCTCACATTTAGATCTTTCATCCATTTTGAGTTTATCTTTGTGTATGGTGCAAGAGAGTGGTCTAGTTTCAGTCTTCTGCATGTGGATGTCCAATTTTCCCAGCATGATTTACTGAAGAGACTATCTTCCTTCCAGTGGATAGTCTTTCCTCCTTTATCGAATATTAGTTGCCATAAAGTTCAGGGTCCACTTGGGGGTTCTCTATTCTGTTCCATAGATCTATGTGTCTGTTTTTGTGCCAGTACCACACTGTCTTGATGACCACAGCTTTGTAGTACAACCTGAAATCTGGCATTGTGATGCCCCCAGCTATGGTTTTCTTTTTTAAAATTCCCCTGGCTATTCAGGGTCTTTTCTGATTCCACACAAATCTTATAATAACTTGCTCTAACTCTCTGAAGAAAGTCCATGGTATTTTGATAGGGATTGCATTAAACTTGTAAATAACCCTGGGTAACATTGACATTTTCACAATATTAATTCTGCCAATCCATGAGCATGGAATATTTTTCCATCTCTTTGTGTCTTCCTCAATTTCTTTCAGAAGTGTTCTATAGTTTTTACGGTATAGATCCTTGACCTCTTTGGTTAGGTTTATTCCTAGGTATCTTATGCTTTTGGGTGCAATTGTAAATAGGACTGACTCCTGAATTTCTCTTTCTTCAGTGTCATTGTTAGTGTATAGAAATGCCATTGATTTCTGGGCATTGGTTTTGTATCCTGCCACGCTACCAAATTGCTGTATGAGTTCTAGCAATCTTGAGGTGGAGGCTTTGGGTTTTCTACGTAGAGTATCATGTCATCAGCGAGAGGGAGAGTTTGAATTCTTCTTTGCCAATATGAATGTCCTTTGTTGCCTGATTGCTGAGGCTAGGACTTCCAGTACTATGTTGAATAGCAGTGGTGAGAGTGGACATCCGTGTCTTGTTCCTGATCATAGGGGAAAGGTATCCAGTGATTCCCCATTGAGAATGATATTTGCTGTGGGCTTTTAGTAGATGGCTTTTAAGATGTTGAGGAATGTTCCCTCTATCCCTCCACTCTGAAGAGTTTTGATCAGGAATGGATGCTGTATTTTGTCAAATGCTTTCTCTGCATCTAATGAGAGGATCATATGGTTCTTGGTTTTTCTCTTGCTGATATGATGAATCACATTGATTGTTTTACGAGTGTTGAACCAGCCTTGTGTCCCGGGGATGAATCCTACTTGGTCATGGTGAATAATCTTCTTAATGTACTGTTGGATCCTATTGGCTAGTATCTTGTTGAGAATTTTTGCATCCATGTTAATCAGGGATATTGGTCTGTAATTCTCCTTTTTGGTGGGGTCTTTGTCTGGTTTTGGAATTAAGGTGATGCTGGCCTCATAGAACGAATTTGGAAGTACTCCATCTCTTTCTATCTTTTCAAACAGCTTTAGTAGCATAGGTATGGTTTCTTCTTTAAATGTTTGATAGGGGATCCCTGGGTGGCGCAGCAGTTTAGCGCCTGCCTTTGGCCCAGGGCGAGATCCTGGAGACCAGGGATGGAGTCCTACGTCAGGTTCCCAGTGCATGGAGCCTGCTTCTCCCTCTGCCTGTGTCTCTGCCTCTCTCTCTCTCTCTCTCTCTCTCTCTCTGTCTGTGTTACTATCATAAATAATTAAAAGTTTAAAAAAATGTTTGATAGAATTCCCTTGGGAAGCCATCTGGCCCTGGACTTTTGTGTCTTGGGAGGTTTTTGATGACTGCTTCAATTTCCTCCCTGGTTATTGGCCTGTTCAGGTTTCCTATTTCTTCCTCTTCCAGTTTTGGTAGTTTGTGGCTTTCCAGGAATGCATCCATTTCTTCTAGATTGCCTAATTTATTGGCGTATAGCTGTTCATAATATGTTTTTAAAATCGTTTGTATTTCCTTGGTGTTGGTAGTGATCTCTCCTTTCTCATTCATCATTTTATTAATTTGAGTCTTCTCTCTCTCTTCTTTTTAATAAGGCTGGCTAGTGGTTTATCTATCTTATTAATTCTTTCAAAGAACCAACTCCTGGTTCTGTTGATCTGTTCCACAGTTCTCCTGGTCTCGATTTCGTTGAGTTCTACTCGAATCTTTATTAACTCTCTTCTTCCACTGGGTGTAGGATCTATTTGCTGTTTTTTCTCTAGTTCCTTTATGTGTAAGTTTAGCTTTTGTATTTGAGTTCTTTCCAGTTTTTGAATGGATGCTTGTATTGCGATGTATTTCCCCCTCAGGACTGCTTTTGCTGCATCCCAAAGATTTTGTAGGGTCGTATCTTCATTCTCATTTGTTTCCATGAATCTTTTTAATTCTTCCTTAATTTCCTGGTTGACCCTTTCATCTTTTAGCAGGATGGTCCTTAACCTCCACGTGTTTGAGGTCCTTCCAAACTTCTTGTTGTGGTTTAGTTCTTATTTCAAGGCCTTATGGTCTGAGAATATGCAGGGGACGATCCCAATCTTTTGGTATCGGTTCAGACCCAATTTGTGACCCAGTATGTGGTCTATTCTGGAGAAAGTTCCATGTGCACTTGAGAAGAATGTGTATTCAGTTGAGTTTGGATGTAAAGTTCTGTAGATATCTGTGAAATCCATCTGGTCCAGTGTATCATTTAAAGCTCTCGTTTCTTTGAAGATGTTGTGCTTAGAAGACCTATCGAGTATAGAAAGAGCTAGATTGAAGTCACCAAGTATAAGTGTATTATTATCTAAGTATTTCTTCACTTTGGATATTAATTGGTTTATATATTTGGCAGCTCCCACATTCGGGGCATATATATTGAGGATTGTTAAGTCCTCTTGTTGGATAGACCCTTTAAGTATGATATAGTGTTCCTCTTCATCTCTCACTATTGTCTTTGGGGTCAATTTTAGTTTATCTGATATAAGGATGGCTACTCCTGCTTCCTTTTGAGAACCTTTGAATGGTAAATGGTTCTCCAACCTTTTATTTTCAGGCTGTAGGTGTCCTTCTGTCTAAAATGAGTCTCTTGTAGGCAGCAAATAGATGGGTCCTGCTTTTTTATCCAGTCTGAAACCCTGCGCCTTTTGATGGGGTCATTAAGCCCGTTCACGTTCAGAGTTACTATTGAGAGGTATGAGTTTAGTGTCATCATGATATCTATTCAGTCCTTGTTTTTGTGGGTTTCTTTCTTTCTTTCTTTCTTTCTTTCTTTCTTTCTTTCTTCTCTCTCTCTTTCTCTTTTTTATGTGTTTTTTTTTTCAGTTTTCCCAAGACCATTTATTGAAGAGGTTATCCTTTCCCCATTATGCATTTATTAGCACACTTGTCAAAGATCAATGACCTGTATGTGCATAAGTTTCTTTCTGGACTTTCAATTCTCTTCCATTGTTCAACACATCTATTTTTATGCTATTACCATACTGTTTTGATTACTAAAGGTTTGTAATATCATTTGAAATGAATAAATGTGATGCCTCCAATTTTGTTCTTCTTTCTCAAGAACATTCTCTCTCATTGTTTTGGTTATTCAGGGACTTTGTGCTTCTATATGAATATTTTTTTTTATTTCTGTGAAATAGTCCACTGAAATTTTAATAAGGATTACATTGAACATGTATATCACTTTAGTTAGTATGGATATTTTAGCAATACTAATTCTTCCAACCATAAATGTGGAATACTTTTCTATTTATTTGGATCTTCAATTTCTTTCATCAATATGATAGTTTTCAGAGTTACAGATTTTTCATCTTTTGGTTAAATTTATTCCTAAGTATTTTATTCTTTTTGGTTCTACTATAAATGAGATTGTTTTCTTATTTTTTCTGATAGTTTATTGTTAATGGATAGAAATGCAACTGATTTTTGTATGTTGATTTTATATCATGCAACCTTACTGAATTCATAAATTCTAACAGTCTTTTTGTGGAGTCATAGGCATTTCCTATTTATAGGATTATGCCATCTGTGAGCAGAGATAGTTTTACCTATTCCTTACTGTTTTGTATACATTTCATTTCTTTCTTGTTTGATTTTTCTTGTTAGTATTCCAATACTGTCTTGGATAGAAGTGGCAAGATGGGCATTTTTGCCTTGTACTGGATCTTAGAGAAAAAGTTTTCATTAGTTTTACCCACTTATTATAATGTGACCTGTGAGCTTTTCATAAATGGATATGAAAGAGGTCACTTTCCCACATGGCAGTCACTCTTCTTGATAATTTCTTATCATAGCATCAATCAACTTTCTGGAAAAAGAATTTTTCTCTCTTCTATGAAAAAAATTGTTTATTCCTTGTTAAATAAAGTACTTTCAGAAAAATATTTGGTTAAACTAATTAATCTTGTTATTACAGGGCCAGCCTTAGATATGCTAGAGTCCTGGGATGCCTGGGTGGCTTAATGGTTGAGTATCTGCCTTCAGGTCAGGTAGTGATCCCAGGGTCCTGGGATAGAGTCCACATCAGGCTTCCTACAGGGAGCCTGCTTCCCTCCAGCCCATGTCTCTGTATCTCTTTCTGTGTTTTTCATGAATAAATAAATAAAATCTTTTAAAAAATTTAGATATGCTAGAGTCTTAGTTGGGTATTTCCTGAGAAGAGATGGATAGAATTTATTGTTAAAGTTTTATCTTAGAAGGTATTCACTTCTGAACAACTTTGCAAATCAGAAGATTGTTCAGAACCTAGTCAAAATCAGGAAAATAGGAGTGATTCCTGGATATATCATAAAATTTCTCTCACTTCCTTCATTGTGTTAATGGGAAAAAAATGAACTCCTTACATTAAATGCTTCCTAGTGGGGTAACTAAAATAGAGCCTTTTCCATTCTTAGTCTCTGAAGTCTCATTACAGGAGCTGGCTCTCAATAAGTATTTGTTAAGAGAATGAATGAATGAATGAATGAATGAATGAATGAATTTGCTCATCAATATCTGCCTTAAATACTAGGATTTGTTATCTAAAAGAAGAGTGAAAAAATGTGCACGTCTCAAAATAAACATGGAGAACAAGGTATATCAATGGGATGGAACTATTACATCACAAATCAAAACTTCTTCAAGAAAAACTGTACAATGCAAACTTAAGTAGGAAGTAGGGAGCTGAACAGTAAGTGTTTGCATGCATTATATGTAGTGTGCAGTCCAATCATTTCACCAAGACTCCAGACACAGATACAGAGATAAAGACATAGAGAAACAGATATATTCTTTTTTTTTTTTTTTGCGCCCAAAACGACAGACTTATTGACCACATTGAGAGGGTTGAGACCTGAGGTTATTCCTTAGCTATTTTACTTTATTTTTTAAGGTTTTGTTTATTTATGTGATAAGGAGACAGAAAGAGCACAAGCTGAGGGAGAGGCAGAGGGAGAGACAAGCAGACTCCCCACTGAATGTGGAGCATAATGCAGGGGCTTGATCCCAAGACACTGAGATCATGTCCTGAGCCCAAGTCAGATACTTAACCACTGAGCAACCCAAGTGTCTCCTTAGCTATTTTAACTAAAGTATCTTAATTGATGAACTTTCCATTTGATGTTGCTTCAATATATTCAGGCAAAACAAAACAAGGCAAGTGATGGAATCATTTATTAAAATAAAAGCAAATTTCCATTGACCTCAGGAAATACCACATTAGTAGCAAAACAATCTTTACCTATAGGCCTGAATTTCAATAAAAAAGCACTTAGATTGGACACAGAACATCACAACCAAATATTTAGGACTTATCTTTGTGTCCAATATTCAGCTACTTAATTAAGTCTTTGTGAAAAGAGAACTTACTCAGACAATATACCTGTTTTGCATTTTTTAGATGCATTCCAACTGAATGTTTACCTATTTTCAAGTAATTTATTTTTCAGATATTATCATGTCCACTAGCAAATCAACTGATGGGACCATAGTATGTCCATTTGGATTTCATCTGTGTTACTTATTAGCCAATTAATTTTTTCTACAACAATATACCCTATTGCTTGATAATAATTTGAATTAATTATAAAATTGTTTATTGAATATATTGTTTAAATCTAGAATATTAATAGCTAAAAAAACAAGAATTATTTCCATATTAGTTAAAGGCAATGTTTAGAGCAAAATATAGCAAGTCACTTTTAATATTGTTAAAATGGGAGTGTAATGCATATTGTGGTGGAGAGTTTGTCTTTCTTACAATCAGTGAAACTCCATTAGACATCCTTATCCCACATCCATTACCTTCTCATCGCCCTCATCAAACATCAAAACAAGGATTAGACTTAGTAGTTTTATTTAAAAGTCTCTGAATGCATTTTTCCCAATGATAAGGTTTCAGTAAACAGATTCTGATTTCAAAATCATCCATTTTACCTGGGAGCTATCAGCTATTTTCAAAGGCATAATAATGGGAAATTTCCTTAGTAACATCTCTGGGAATTTAGGTTAAATTCATTGGTGTTCTCAGAATGCTAATATTATCATACAGGACACAGAACATCACAATCAAATATTTGGGGCTCATCTTTGTGTCCAGTAGTCAGCTCCTTAATGAGGTCTTTGTGAAAAGAGAACTTACTCAGAAATGTACCTTTTTGCTAAGAAAGAGACTAGTGACTTGTGTCAAAATAACATTTTAATTATCTATTCCCTGTGGGACTTAATTATTCATTCTTCGGTTCTCTATGAAATCTATCCTTATTTTTAACACATAGTTTTAAAAATCTGATAAAACCAAGGAATTAATTATATGTTTCAATGATGCTTAAGACATGCTCATGAATTTCCTTTTTCTCTTGAAAATTAAAAAAATAATAAAATAAAGTTTTTTTTTTTTCAAAACTAAAAAATACCTGGAGCCCTGAAAAACAATTGGAAAAGTTTGGCTTGGAAGTGTGGAAAGATGTGGCAATAGCATTACTATATCATATATTTTGGAACAAGCTGACAAAGCTTACACCCAAGAGGTAGTGTATATGCAAAAAGGAACTCCCAAAATCTTTTGTTTGCAAAGATGGGAACAGAACACTCCTTTGAAGTATATCTGTTGCTGTTAGAGCATAGAAAAATTTGACTAGCCATTTGCAATTAATATTAAAACAACAATCTGAAAAAAGATCCCCTTTTTAAAAAAAAATCAAAACTACAAGATGCAAAAAGTCAGAAAAGAAATGGCAAAACCACAAAAGAAAATGAAATAGAGTTGACAGAGCTCAGAAAAGTATTAGAAGCAAAAATGATTCCAGGAAAGAGGACAAAACTGACAGTTGTGAATAATCAACACCAGAAGAATCAAAGAAGATGGGAGAGATTAGAATGAGCACACACACACACACACAGCAACTAAACAACTAGAGAAAACATAATAGAGAAGTAAGAGAGGCAAAGGAGGCTAAAAATACACATAATTGGACCCCCTTACCCCCAAAATAAATTACAAATAATAGAACAGAAAATTTTTGAAAGGTATAGTTTAATTTAGTTTAGTTTAGTTTAATTTAATTTAGTTTAATTTAATTTTATAGTTAATTTTAAAATTATAGTTTAACAAAAATTTTGAGAAATAAACGAAGACATGAATCCACAGATTTAAAGGAAATATCCTGACGTATTGTAGTAGTTTCTGAGCATCAAAAATAAAGACATATTTGGTAACCTATGAAAGACTAAGATGCTCAAAAGGAAAAAATATTCTCCATAGCCCCATTCATTAGAATATTAAGAGAGATGAGCAAAGTACTTGAAGAAAAAAGATAAGACTTCCCAATTTTTCTACCCACCTACACTGTCATTCAAATGTGAAAGCAAGAGATAAATCATTTGATAATATTTAAAAAGAAAGATAGAAATTATGGTTCTCATGCATTCATCTTGAAAGAGAATAGAATGAACTCAGCCCACTAAGGAATGAATGGAGGGCAGCCCGGTGGCTCAGCGGTTTAGCACCAGCTTCAGCCCAGGGCTGATCCTGGAGACCCACGTCAGGCTCCCTGCATGGGGCCTGCTTCTCCCTCTGCCTGTGTCTCTGCCTTTCTCTCTCTCTATGTGTCTCTCATGAACAAATAAATAAAATCTTTAAGAAAAAGAAATGAATGGAAAAACTATACATGGGTTCACAATGAGCCCTATTTCGAATTAATTGTACATACTAGATTAAACCAAATGTAGGGATTAGGGAATATTATGTAAGTGTAAATGTCCCAAATCAATACTTTGAAGAGATAAGGAGTGGTTTATGTAAATGTGCTAATTTAACTATTCTTTAATTTTTTTATGTAGCCTCCACACCGAGCATGAAGCCCAAGGTGGGGCTTGAAATCACAGCCCTGAGATCTAAACCTGAGCTGAGATGAAGAGTCAGATACTTAACCAACTGAGCCACCCAGGGGCTCCTATTTTTAATAACCAAGATATTATTTGAAGATATTATTTGAAGCTCATAAACTAGACAATAGAAGTGAAGAAATATTTAGCAGTATAAAACAACTCTGTACAGTACAAAAAATTAAATGAAATGGGTAGATGGCAAAAGTAAATTACATGTATTAAATACTTTAAAGAAATGGAGATGATTGTCATAAAGCAAACACCAGACACACACACATACACACACACACACACCCCAAAATATCATCATCAAATCTTAACAGATAGAGGTTTAGAGTGAAATGCTACCAAAATATTCAGGGACATGATGGTTCTAATGCTTTTCAAACAATTTCAGAACATTAAAAAATGTACTTTCTAAAAAAAGTACTTTCTAAATTTTTCGTAAAATGAGGATAATAATGAGCTGAATATCTACAAGAAAACAGATTTTAGAAACAATATACCAATAATATCATGATATCTCCATTTAAAAAGATATATCCATTAAAAAATCTATTATATTTACTGTATTATTAAACAACAGAAAATATTGGATTTTCATATTGAAAGTCTTAAAACTTTAACATCTATTTTAATTAAAAACTTTTAAATTACATGTAAATATTTGAAACTTTTTAAATCTAATAATTATTATCTATTAAACATTGTACATAATGATGAAACACCAGAGTCTCATTAAAGTAAGAATCAAGATAAGGATATCTGCAGTCATTCAATTTTATTTAATCTTGTATATTATTTGCAAATAAGTTAATAATGGACCATAAAAAATCCAGAAAAGGGCAGCCCCGGTGGTGCAGCGGTTTAGCGCCGCCTGCAGCCCAGGGCGTGATCCTGGAGACCCTGGATCGAGTCCCACATCAGGCTCTCTGTATGATGCCTGCTTCTCCCTCTGCCTGTGTCTCTGCCTCTCTCTCTGTCTCTATGAATAAATAAATAAAATCTTTTTAAAAAATGCCAAGAATATCACTGAAAAACTTTTGTAAATAACAATAAATGCTAAAAGCAAATATTTTACTGACAATATCTAAGTAATATAATACTTAGGGATAAACTTTTTTTAAAGAATTTATTTATTCATGAGAGACATACAGAGAGGCAGAGATATGGGCAGAGGGGGCTCCATGCAGGAAACCTGATGAGGGACTCCATCCCGAGACTCCAGGATCATGCCCTGAGTCAAAGGCAGGCACCAAACCGCTGAGCCACCCAGGTGTTCCAGGGATAAACTTATTTGAAGGTAAATACATAGGGAAAAAGGGATGCCTGGATGGCTCAGTGGCTGAGCATCTGCCTTTGGCTCAGGGCATGATCCCGGGTCCTGGGATCAAGTTTGGCATCAGGCTCCCCACAGGGAGCCTGCTTCTCCCTCTGCCTATGTCTCTGCCTCTCTCTGTGTGTCTCTCATGAATAAACTGACAAATACCCACCATTTGCTTCAATGTGGATGGAACTGGAGGGTATTATGCTGAGTAAAGTAAGTCAATCGGAGAAGGACAAACATTATATGTTCTCATTCATTTGGGGAATATAAATAATAGTGAAATGGAATATAAGGGAAGGGAGAAGAAATGTGTGGGAAATATCAGAAAGGGAGACAGAACATGAAGACTCCTAATTCTGGGAAATGAACTAGGGGTGGTGAAAGGGGAGGAGGGGGGATGGTGGTGCATGGGTGAAGGGCATTGAGGGGGGCACTTGACGGGATGAGCACTGGGTGTTATTCTGTAAGTTGGCAAACTGAACACCAATAAAAATAAATTCATTTTTTTAAAATATTTTATTTATTTATTCATGAATGACAGAAGAGAGAGAGAGGGAGAGACACAGGCTGAGGGAGAAGCAGGCTCCATGCAGGGAGCCTGATGTGGGACTGGATCCCGGGTCTCCAGGATCACGCCCCAGGCTGAAGGCAGTGCTAAACCACTGAGCCACCGGGCTGCCCTAAAAATAAATTTATTATAAAAAATGAATAAATAAATAAAATCTTTAAAAAATTAAACTTAGGGAAAAATGAAATATGTACAGATAAACAACATGTGTGCAAGTTCTATAGGATGAAAATTCTACATGTGCCCAAGAAGCAAAAGTAAAGATTAAAAAAAAGAAAGACGCAGACCATGTTTTTAGAGAGAGAGTCAACTCATAAAGCTGTTATTCTCCCTCATTAATCTGTACATTTAGCATGAACTATAATTCCTGTTTCCTGCACTCTCAGCTTCTGGCCACTAGTCTCCTCTATGTGGTAGCACTGATACTGGCAGGCTAACTGTGGATGGGGCCTCAGTTCTGCTGAGAGACTAGCAAGGAGCCCAGGGGTGAAGGGCAAGATGTTTTAAAACCTCAGAAAGATCTCGGTGTGTAATATTCAGATAGATGACCTCACAGGGAAGAAGTTTCATTTTGACTGGTGTGACTGTGCTAAGCTGACATGACCTTCAAAGGACCAGAAGGGAGGGCAATAGGGATGCTGATCCTTTCCTATACTGCAAACTGGCTGGCAGGATTCTCCTCTCACTTCATCCCACATATAAACACACTCCCCCTGTGTTTAAATTTCCAAACCAATGGCAAAAAATTAGATCACAAACCATTAATATATAAGGACTTGGTTCTATTTAATGTGACTTCACACAATTTCTCTCAGGTTAATCATAGGACATATAAATCCTAAGCATCTAAGTGCATCTAAATGATGGTTCACAAAAGACAGGCAACATTTAAAGTCATATTTTTTTCAAGCATGTTCCATTATACCTATGGCTCTCAGGGAGATCTTGTAAGCACAGACCTCATGCTCTACTTCCTATTTTCTAATAGCATGTTCCTGCCACTAAGTTTGTAGGTTTTCTTCACATCATACAGGTCTCCAACCCTCTGACACCAGCTAGGTGTCCTACAATTCAATTCTGATACTAACTACCTGTACAACCCCACAAGTGAAAGGCTCAGTCCCATAGACTGGTCCCACTTCAGACACCAATCCCAATTCCTGGGCCTCTTTAATTTTTTATAAAATGGGTGTTGGACAACCCCCATCTCATTTGCTAATCTGCTAGAATTGCTTACAGAACTCAAGAAAAATTGTTTACTTACCATAACTAGTTCATTATAAAGGATACAACTCAGGAATAGCCAAATTGAGGCAATGCATAGAACAAGGTATAGGGGAAAGATAATGGAGTTTTCAGGACCTTTCTGGGCTCACCACCCTCTTAACACCTTAATGTGTTAACCAACCAACCAGGAAATTATCTGAACTCTGCTATGTAGGGGTTTTATGGAAGTTCAATTATGCAGGTATGGTTGATTAAATGACCTCAATCTACAGCTTCTCTTCTCTTCCTTGAAGAGGTGGGGTAGGGAGACAGCTGAAATTTCCAACCTTCTCATCACAATGGTTGATTTTTCTGACAACCAGGAGCAACCTGTTTGGGGTCCCCAGCCACTCATTATATTGTTAGCATACAAAAGGCATTCATCACAGTAAAGATTCCAAGTGTTTTACAAATTTGTAAATTTGTAAGGAATTTCTAGGAATCAGGGAAAAAGACCAAATATATATAATATTTCTATGGTTTTTAATTGCAGTCTGCTCTTGGGGTTCTGATATTACTGAGTTATTTAGTCCAAGTTATTGTTATTTGACGTAATGTTTATTCCAGGGTATATTCCAGTGCCTTTCTTCACCTCTTATTATGGTCTTTAGTTTAAAATCTAGTTTTTCTGATATAAATATGGCTACTCCAGCTTTCTTTTGATGTTCATTATCATGATAAATGGTTCTCCTTTCAATCTGGAGGTGTCTTTGTGTCTAAAATGAGTTTCTTATAACCAGCATATAGATGGGTCTTGTTTTTTTTTTATCCATCCTGATACCCTATGTCATTTGATTGGAGTATTTAGTGGATTTATATTCAGAGAAATTATTTATAGATATGAATTTAGTGCCATTGTATCACCTGTAAGGTCATTGTTTCTGTAGATTGTCTCTGTTCCTTTTCTGTCTTTGTTGCTTTTGGTTTTTCTTTGCCACTCAAAACCTCCCTTTTAATATTTCTTGAAGAGCTGGTTTAATGTTCATGAACTCCTTTAGTTTTTGCTTGTCTTGGAAACCCTTTGTTTTTCCTATTCTGAATGTCAGCCTTGCTGGGTATAATATTCTTGGGTGCATATTTTTCCCATTTAGCATGTTGAAGATATCATGGCACTGCTTTTTGGCTTGCTAAGCAACAGATCTGTTGCTAACCTTATGTGCTACCTTTGTAGGTTAAGGAACTTTTGTCCCTGGCTGCTTTCAGAATTCTCTATCTTTGTATTTGCAAGCTTCACAATGATATTTCTTGATATAAACGAGTTTCTGTTGATTTTGAGAAGAGTTCTCTGTGCCTTGAATACCCCAGATTAGGGAAATTCTCACCTATAATTTATTCAAATATGTCTTCTGCTCCCTATTCTTGTACTTCCTCTTCTGGAACTCCTGGATATCCTGGATATGGATATCATTGGCATGTTATGGAATTGCTGAGTTCCCTAAGTGCATATTCATGATCTAAAAGCTTTTTTCCCCCTCTTCTTTTCAGCTTCATTATTTTCCTTTTTTTTTTTTTTTTTTTTAAGAGAGGGACAGAGGGAGACTAAGAAAGAATCCCAAGATCCCAAGCAGGCTCCACACCCAACATGCAGCCTGACATAGGGTTGATGTTATGACGCTGAGATCATGACCTGAGCTGAAATTAAGAGTCAGATACTTAACTGACTGGGCCACCCAAATACCCTCATAATTTTATCTTCTATATCATCTATTCATTCCTCTGCTTCTTCCATCCTCATTGTGATTTCATCCAGTCAGTTTTGCATATCAGTTACAGTATTTTTTATTTTGGCCTGAATAGTTTTTAGATCTTTTATTTCTGTAACCTGGGATTCCCTTGTGTCTTCTATACCTCTTTCAAGCCCAGCTAGTATTCTTATGATTGTTTTCTAATTTCTTCCTCAAATATATTGTTTATATCTTTTTTTAGCAAATTCCTAGCTGTGATTTCCTCTTGATCTCTGTTTTGGGGAGAATTCTGTCTTGTCATTTTGTCTAGGTTTTTGTCTTTTGTGTGTTATGAAAGTTTCTTATGTTTCCTGCTCCTGAGAGTTATATTATATTAAGAAGGGGTCATATACTGTCTAGGGCCTGGTGCTTCAGGAAGTGTTTCTGATGTGCTATGTGCACTCTGCTGCTGTGTTTAGGCTACTCTTTCCCTCAGGTCCGTCCTCTGCAGAATTCCTCCTTGCTTGGAGTGGGCAGTGTTTGATCCTTAACTAGGTGTGCTTTGATTTGTTTTTTAATAAAAATCTGATTTAAAAAAAACCTTATCCAAGTAAAAAGAAGAGGAAAAGGAACAAAAATGCAAGCAAGCAAACAAAACACTATAAGCCTGATGCCAAAGAAAAAGAAAGAATAAAAAAAGAAAAAAAAAAAAGAAATCTGATTCAAAAAAAGAGAAAAGGAAACAAATAAATGAATAAAAAACTATAAGCCTGATTCCAAAGGAAAATAAACAAACAAAACCAACCAAACCAAAACAACAACAAAATGCCTGGTTTTACTTCCACCAGAATTGAATCTGATGCTTTGGAACACTCTATGATCAGTAGACTTGGTACATACAGGGGGCCTGTGTTGGTCCTCTGGGAGAGAGGCCCACTTCACTGGCTCATAGTCAGACCTGCCCTAGGAAAGATGTCCCTGCAGTGTGTAAGTGGGTATAGTTTGGTGTAGGTGGCTCCAGCTTCCACTGGGGCTCTGTTGCTCACTGAAGTCCATCTGGGCTGATAGGCAAGGGTGGAAGATGTCATCACCTCCCCTCTTGTTCCCGGGGGAGGGGAACTCATAGTCACCTGTTCAGGAGGCCCTCTTAGAAAAGCAAACAATCTCTTCTGTGTCCCAGGCTTTTGTCAGATCCCTGCCCTAACCTGTCTGTGCTTAGGCTGCAGGTAAGCCTGGCACCATATTTCTCCTGTGCTTTGTCTGTGGCCGGAGGCTAGGATTCAAAACTCCATATCTTAAAGGACCTGGCAAAGCATGGACCTGCCCCCTCAAAGGAGAGCCTTGCAGTGCTGCACCTGGTACTATTCTGTCATAAAAAAGCAGTTGTTCAGTGGTGCAAGTGCCCGAAGTCTATGGTGACCACAGAAAAAAAGCTGTGACCAGGTTAACTGCCCTCTGCACATGCCTGTGTCCCATGCTGTTGAATGGTCACTCGATGGCACATGGTGGGTCTTTTGTCCTTGAAGAGGTAATATACACTCTTCCAAATGTACTCTAGGAAGGGGAACATTCTCCCCCAGTGTAACCCAGGGGATCCCCACAGCACAGTGCCTTGTGCAACCTTATGTGTCACTCTCTCTTCCCACCTCTCCATCTCTTCCTGACCTCTCTGCATAAAAAGGGCTCCTTTCCTCTGAAGCACTATGGTTTTTCTCTCTCCCAGTTCATGTCTCTGAACCTCACATCAGCCACATTCTCTCCCTTTAATTGTGCAGATTGTTTTCTTAATCCTTAGATTGATTTCCTAGTTGTTCTAAATGTTTGATGTTGAGGGTGGGGGAAGATGGCAGAGGAGTAGTGTCCTCAGCTCACCCAGCTCCACCAGCTCACCTTGATAAGTTTCAAACCACCCTGAAAACTTATGAATTCAATCTGAGATTTAAAGAGAGAACAGCCGGACACTACAGAGAGAAGGGTTTTCACTTCTAACAAGGTAGGTAGGTGGAAAAAAAAATAAAAAAGAATTAAGTGGGGTAGGGGGCCCAATGACCCAGGTTAAGGCCAGGCAGCTGAGCCTTGGGACAGGAGAGCCCAGCCCCAGAGACCAAGAACCTTAGAATCCACACCGGATTCTTCCTTGAAGGAAAGTGCTCAGCAGGGAAATTGAATCGCAGGAGGGCAGGGACGCCTCCAGTTTCCTGGGGTCACTAGGAAGGAAGGGGCGCCTGGAGGAGAGCACACCACAAACCATGGCTGATCTCGGTAAAGGGCTGGAGTAGCTGGGCAGGGCCTTGGGGAGAAGCCAGTGGGAGGCAAGGCTCCCGGTGGAGGGGCTGCACTCTGCTGCCTTCAGGGAACCCTGGCCCTGGAAGCACGATTCCAGCAGTGCAGGCCCTGGATCCCAGGGCGCCAGGGGACACGGCTCCCGATCCTGTGGTTCCCCCCAGGACAGGCGGAGGCCGAGAGGGCACAGGACAGTGAGGACACTCCTGCCACCGAGCGCCCCCAATCTGTGCAGATCAGTGCACCTGTGCCACCCTGGGAGCACCTAGGTCAGTGCGGACTGGGAGCTGTGGGTGGTTACTGGGGAAGACTCCAGAGCTAGGGACCTGGCCACCGCCAGTGGTGGTGTTTCTCCTTGCGTCACTATGTGCCTGAGAGAGGCAGGGGCCCCAGGGAACAGAGGCCTCATGGGCTAAACAGCTCCCACTGTGCCTGGCACCTGGCAGGGGGCGGGGCAGCTCCCCCGGGTGCACGCATCTAAGAATCAGCACAGCAGGCCCCTCCCCCAAAAGACCAGCTGGAAGGGACAGTGAAGAGCAAGTTCTGGACCAAGCAGCGCTATAAAGTTCCAGGAGAAGTCAAGGGATTTACAGTATATAGAACCAGAGGGTACCACTCCGTTTTTTTTTTTTTCCTTTTTCTACTACGACTAGTTTTTTTATCAGACTGTAAATTTTCAATTTTTTTCTTTTTTCCCACCTTAACTACAATATTTTACCACCTCTTAATTTTTAAGATTCTTCTTTTTTGACTTTCATATTTCTACAATTACAGGTCCTAGATATATTTTCCACTTCTAGATTCCCTTCAACATACTCAACTTAATTTTGGGAGATATGCAAGATAATTTTCTTTTGTTTTGTGTTTTTTTGTTTGTTTGTTTTGTTTTGTTTTGTTTTGTTTTCTCTGCCTCATTTTGTTCTACAATGGCGGAAGTTAATAGCTGCTAAAACATGACCAGCATGCACCCAGAACCAAGTGGTATACTGTGCTGGTTCATTCTGTGAGATTCCTCATTCCCATTCTGCCCCCAGTTTTATCTCATTTATGTTTTGGTGGTCAGTGTTGGGGCCCTCTACAAGTATTTCTGGCTTATATAAAATTTGGACTTAGCATCTTCTAACATAAAGAACTTAATATACTCAGAAACAAGAGGATCACCCTCTAGACCCCTCAGGTAGACTACATTCTCCTCCACTACAACTTCGTCACCACCACCATCTCCCAGTTCCCCCTCCTTTTTCTTTTTCTTCTTCTCCTTTT
Source organism: Vulpes lagopus (assembly GCF_018345385.1). NCBI lineage: Eukaryota > Metazoa > Chordata > Mammalia > Carnivora > Canidae > Vulpes > Vulpes lagopus. The sequence goes on from NC_054832.1 coordinate 75,328,980, forward strand.
TTTTTCTTTATTTTTTTTCTATTCTTCTTTGGGATTCTTGGCCTTGTTTTTTTACTACTCTGTTTTAAAATCTATTTTTCACTTTAGTGGTCCCTTGTTTTATTTCGTTCTGATCTTTGTTTTCAATTTCTGGGCTCTAACCTTCGCAGAATCATCTAGGGTGAAATTTATTTAGATTGTGGTTGATATTCTTGACTCAGCCTGCTCATACAGCCACTCTGCACTGAGGAAAATGACTAGAAAGAAGAACTCACCACAAAAGAAAGAATCAGAAACAGTACTCTCTCCCACAGAGTTACAGAATTTGGATTACAATTTGATGTCAGAAAGCCAATTCAGAAGCACAATTATGAAGCTACTGGTGGCTCTGGAAAAAAGCATAGAGGAATCAAGAGACTTCATGACTGTAGAATTTAGATCTAATCAGGCCAAAATTAAAAATCGATTAAATGAGATGCAGTCCAAACTGGAGGTCCTAACAACGAGGGTTAATGAGGTAGAAAAAAGAGTGAGTGACAGAGAAGACGAGTTAATGGCAATGAAGGAAGCTAAGGACAAAGAGAAAAACAATTAAAAGACCATGAGGAAAGGTTAAGGGAAATAAGTGACCAGCCTCAGAAGGAAAAATCTACATATAATTGGGGTTCCAGAGAGCACCGAGAGGGCCAGAGGGCCAGAATGCATATTTGAACAAATCAGAGTTGAGAATTTCCCTAACTTGGGATGTGAAACAGACATTCATATCCAGGAGACAGAGGTCCCCCCCCAAAAAACAATAAAAACCATTCAACACCTCAACATTTAATAGTGAAACTTGCAAGTTCCAAAGATAAAGAGAAAATCCTTAAAGAGGCAAGAGACAAGAGATGCCTAACATTTTTTAAAAATTTTATGTATTGATTCATGAGAGGCAGAGAGAGAGAGGCAGAGACACAGACAGAGGGAGAAGCAGGCCCCACACAGGGAGCCTGTCGTGGGACTTGATCCCAGGACTCGAGGATCACACCCTGGGCTGAAGGTGGTGCTAAACCGCTGAGCCACCCAGGCTGCCCAAGATCCCTAACTTATATGAGGAGAAATATTAGAATAACAGCAGACTTCTCCACAGAGACCTGGCAGGCCAGAAAGGGCTGGAAGGATACATTCAGGGTCCTAAATGAGAAGAACATGCAACCAAGAATACTTTATCCAGCAAGGCTCTCATTCAGAATGAAAGGAGAGATAAAGAGCTTCCAAGACAAGCAGAAACTGAAAAAAATATGTGACCACCAAGCCAGATCTGCAAGAATTATGAAGGGGGACTCTGTAAAAGAAAGAGGAAGCCAAAAGAAATAATCCACAAAAACAGGGACTGAATAGGTATTACAATGACACTAAATTCATAGCTTTCAATACTAACCCTGAATGCGAATGGGCTAAATGACCCATCAAAAGATGCAGGGTTTCAGACTGGATAAAAAAGCAAGACCCATATATTTTCTGTCTATAAGAGACTTATTTTAGACTAAAGGACACCTAGAGCCTGAAAATGAAAGGTTGGAGAACCATGTACCGTTCAAATGGTCCTCAAAAGAAAGCAGGGGTAAACATCCTCATATCAGATAAATTAAAGTTTATCCCAAAGACTGTAGTAAGAGATGAAGAGAGACATTATATCATACTAAAAGGATCTATCCAACAAGAGGACATAACAATCATGAATATGTATGCATCTAATATGGGAGCTGCCAAATATATCAATCAATTAATAACCAAAGTAAAGACATGCTTAGATAATAATACACTAACATTGGGAGACTTCAACACTGCACTTTCTGCAAATGACAGATCTTCTAGGCACATCTCCAAAGAAACAAGAGCTTTAAATGATACACTGGACCAGATGGATTTCACAGATATCTACAGAACTTTCTATCTGAATTCAACTGAATTTGCATTCTTATCAAGTGAACAATGAACTTTCCCCAGAAGAGAACACATACTGGGTCACAAATCAGATCTCTAATGATACCAAAATATTGGGATTGTCCCCTGCATATTTTCAGACCATAATGCTTTGAAACTTGAAGTCAGTCACAAGAAGAAATTTGGAAGAAATTCAAACACGTGGAGGTTAAAGAGCATCCTGCTAAAAGATGAAAGGGTCAACCAGGAAATTAGAAAGGAATTAAAAAGGTTCATAGAAACTGAGAATGAAGATACAACTGCTCAAAATCTTTGGGATACAGCAAAAGCAGTCCTGAGAGGGAAATACATCGCAATACAAGCATCCCTCAAAAAATTGGAAAACTCAAATACACAAGCTAACTTTGCACCCAAAGGAACTGGAGAAAGAACAGCAAATAAAACCTACACCAATCAGAAGAAGAAAGTTAATAAAGATTCGAGCAGAACTCAATGAAATAGAGACAAGAAGGACTGTAGAACAGATCAACAAAACAGGGAGTTGGTTCTTTGAAAGAATTACTAAGATAGAGAAACCATTAGCCAATCTTATTAAAAACAAAAGAGAAAAGATGCAAACTAAGAAAATCATGAATGAAAAAGGAGAGATCACAACCAATATGAGGGAAATACAAACTATTTAAAAAACATATTATGAGCAGCTATATGCCAATAAATTAGGCAATCTAGAAGAAATGGACTCATTTCTGGAAAACCACAAACTACCACACTGGAACAGGAAGAAATAGGAAACCTGAACAGGCCAATAACCAGGGAGGAAATTGAAGCAGTCATCAAAAACCTCCCAAGACACAAAAGTCCAGGGCTAGGTGGCTTCCCAGGGGAATTCTATCAAATGTTTAAAGAAGAAACAATACCCATTCTACTAATGCTGTACTGAAAGATAGAAAGAGATGGAATACTTGCAAGCTCCTTTTACGAGCCCACCATCACCTTAATTCCAAAACCAAAGACCCCACCAAAAAGGAGAATTACAGACCAATATCCCTGATGAACATGGATGCAAAAATTCTCAACAAGATACTAGCCAATATGATCCAACAATACATTAAGAAGATTGTTCACCATGACCAAGTGGGATTCATTCCCAGGATACAAGGCTGGTTCAACAGTCTTAAAGCAATCAATGTGATAGATCATATCAACAAGAGAAAACACAAGAACCATAATATGATCCTCTCAATAGATGCAGAGAAAGCATTTGACAAAATACAGCTTCCATTCCTGATCAAAACTCTTCAGAGTGGAGGGATAGAGGGAACATTCGTCAGCATATTAAAAGCCATCTATGAAAAGCCCACAGCAAATATCATTCTCAATGGGGAACCCTGGAGCCTTTCCGCTAAGATCAGGAACATGACAAGGATGTCCACTCTCACCAATGCTATTCAACATAGTCCTAGCCTTAGCAATCAGGCTACAAAAAAAAAAATACTAATAAAAGGCATTCAAATTGGCAAAGAAGAAGTCAAACTCTCCCTCTTCGCAGATCACATGATACTGTACATAGAAAACCTAAAAGACTCCACCCCAAGATTGCTAGAACTCATTCAGCGATTCGGCAAGGTGGCAGGATTCAAAATCAATGCCCAGAAATCAGTGGCATCTCTATACACTAACAATTAGACTGAAGAAAGAGAATTTAAGGAATCAATACCATTTATAATTGCACCCAAAAGCATAAGATACCTAGGAATAAACCTAACCAAAGAGGTAAAGGATCTATACCCTAAAAACTACAGAACACTTCTGAAAGAAATTGAGGAAGACACAAAGAGATGGAAACATATTCCATGCTCATGGATTGGAAGACTTAACATTGTGAAAATGTCAATGTTACCCAGGGCAATTTACACGTTTAATGCAATCCCTATCAAAATACCATGGACTTCCTTCAGAGAGTTAGAACAAATTATTTTAAGATTTGCGTGGAATCAGAAAAGACCCCGAATAGCCAGGGGAATATTGAAAGAGAAAACCAGAGCAAGGGGCATCACAATGCCTGACTTCAAGTTGTACTACAAAGCTGTGATCATCAAGACGGTGTGGTATTGGGACAAAATCAGACACATAGATCAATGGAAGAGGGAATCCAGAAATGGCCCCTCAACTCTATGGTCAACTAATATCTGACAATGCAGGAAAGACTATCCACCGGAAAAAGGACAGTCTCTTCAATAAATGGTCCTGGGAAAATTGGACAGCCACGTGCAGAAGAATGAAACTAGACCATTCTCCCACACCATACACAAAGATAAACTCAAGATGGATGAAAGCTCTAAAGGTGAGACAAGAATCCATCCAAATCCTAGAGGAGAACACAGGCGACACCCTTTTTGAACTTGGCCACAGTAACTTCTTGCAAGATACATCCACGAAGGCAAGAGAAACAAAAGCAAAACTGAAATATTGTGACATAATCAAGATAAAAAAAACTTCTGCATAGCAAAAGCAACAGTCAACAAAACTAAAAGACAACCTCCAGAATGGGAGAAGATATTTACAAATGACGTATCAGATGAAGGGCTAGTATCCAAGATCTATAAAGAAGTTATTAAACTCAACACCAAAGAAACAAACAATCCAATCATGAAATGGGCAAAAGACATGAACAGAAATCTCACAGAGGAAGACACAGACATGGCTAACAAGCACATGAGAAAATGCTCTGCATCACTTGCCATCAGGGAAATACAAATCAAAACCACAATGAGATCCCACCTCACCCCAGTGAGAATGGGGAAAATTAACAAGGCAGGAAACCACAAATGTTGGAGAGGATGTGGAGAAAGGGGAACCCTCTTGCACTCTTGGTGGGAATGTGAACTGGTGCAGCCACTCTGGAGAACTGTGTGGAGGTTCCTCAAAGAGTTAAAAATAGACCTGCCCTACGACCCAGCAATTGCACTGTTGGGAATTTACCCCAAAGATACAGATGCAGTGAAACGCCGGGACACCTGCACCCCGATGTTTCTAGCAGCAATGTCCACAATAGCCAAACTGTGGAAGGAGCCTCGGTGTCCATCGAAAGATGATGGATAAAGAAGATGTGGCCTATGTATACAATGGAATATTACTCAGCAATTAGAAACGTCAAATACCCACCATTTGCTTCGACGTGGATGGAACTGGAGGGTATTATGCTGAGTGAAGTAAGTCAATCGGAGAAGGACAAACATTATATGGTCTCATTCATTTGGGGAATATAAAAAATAGTGAAAGGGATTAAAGGGGAAAGGAGAGAAAATGAGTGGGAAATATCAGAGAGGGTGACAAACATGAGAGACTCCTAACTCTGGGAAATGAACAAGGGGTGGTAGAAGGGAGGTGGGCGGGGGGTTGGGGTGACTGAGTGACGGGCTTGAGGGGGTCACTTGATGGAATGAGCACTGGGTGTTTTGCTATATGATGGCAAATGAATTCCAATAAAAATATTTTTTAAAAAATTTGATACAATCCAGCTGTGTTAAAAGTGGAAGCAAGCTCACTGTCCCCTTGCTACTCTGCCATCTTAATTCCAACTCCTCCCTATCTATTCCAGGGCATATAGAAGGAAAATACCAGTAATAAAGTATACTAATTAGAATTTTTGCATCATATTGATGGGCTGAAACTTTTTTCCTACTTTGAGATATTATTGACATATTATGCTATGTAAGTTTAAGATATATGTGTGATGAGTTGATATACATGTTTACCACAGTAAGGATAGTTAACACATCATTTACCTCATATAATTATGATTTTATGTATGTTTACTACTATCACAACAACTTTCAAGTATACAATATAGTATTGTTATCTATAGTTACCATAATGTACATTAGATCCCTGGAATTAATTTATCTTATTAACTGAAAATCTCCACTTTTTGACTGACAGTTCTCTACTTCCCCCACCCTTCAGCCTTGGCATTTCTATTCTATTTCTATGAGTTCAATGTCTTTAGATTCCCCATATAAGTGAGATTACATAGTATTTGCTCCTCTGTCTGATTTTTTCAAGTAGCATAATGTCCTCAAGGTCCATCTGTGTTGTCAATCAGCAGGATTTTCTTCTTTTTTTATAGCTGAATAACGTTCAGTTAAATATATATAATATATAATATTTAATAATATATAATATATAATATGAGTATTTTTATGTTTTTTGAAAGAATACTGTTCAGGTGCCCTATTTTTATTGAATTTTTTTGTTACTGAGTTTTATGAATTATTCATATTTTGGATATTAACCTTTATCAAATATATGGTTTGCAAATATTTTTTCATATTCTTTATGTTGCCTTTTTTGTTGATTGTTTTTTGGTGTGCAAAAAAAATCTTTTAGTGTCCTACTCAAAAAATTCATTGTCAAGAACAATGTCAAAGAAATTTTTTCTTATGCTTTCACTAGAAATGTGAGTTTTGAGTCTTATGTTTGCATCCTAATTCATTTTGAGTTAATTTTTATGAGTGATATCACACAGAGGCCACATTTCATTATTTTGCATTTGAATATCCAGTTTTTCCAAAATCATTTATTGAAGAGACTATCTTTCTCCATTGAATATTCTTTTTTTTTTTAATTTTTATTTATTTATTTATGATAGTCGCACAGAGAGAGAGAGAGAAAGGCAGAAACACAGGCAGAGGGAGAAGCAGGCTCCATGCACCGGGAGCCCGACGTGGGATTCGATCCCGGGTCTCCAGGATCGCGCCCTGGGCCAAAGGCAGGCGCTAAACCGCTGCGCCACCCAGGGATCCCCTATTCTTTTTTTTTTAATTTATTTATTTATGATAGTCAGAGAGAGAGAGAGGGAGGCACAGACACAGGCAGAGGGAGAAGCAGGCTCCATGCACCGGGAGCCCGACATGGGATTCGATCCCGGGTCTCCAGGATCGTGCCCTGGGCCAAAGGCAGGCGCCAAACCCCTGCGCCACCCAGGGATCCCTCCATTGAATATTCTTGGCTCCATTGTCAGGTATTAGTTGGTAATATATATGGGAGTCTATTTCTGGGATCTCTGTCCTTTTCCATTGGTCTATGTATCTATTTTTATGCCAGTGATATACTGTTTTGATTAATTGCTATAGTTTTGTAATATAGTCTGAAATCAGGAATTGTGATACATCCCATTTTGTTCTTTCTCCTGGTTGCTTTGGCTTTTGGAGGTCTTTTGTGTTTCCATATGAGCTTTAGGATTCTTTTTTATTTATGGATGAAATTTCATTAGAATTTTGATAAAGATTGCACTTTGAGGTAGTATGGAAATTTAACAATATTAATCCTTCAATCAATGAACATGGGATATCTTTCCATTTATTTGTGTCTTCTTCGATATTTTTTTCGTCACTATTGTACAGTTTTTAGCGTATATATATTTCACTGCTTTGGTTAAATTTGTTCCTAAGTACTTTCTTATTTTTGATGAGTTTTTTTTTTCATTTCATTCACTGTTAATGTATAGAAATGCAACTGATTTTTGTATGTTGATTTTGTATCCTGAAACTTTACTGAATTCATTCATTAGGTTTAACAGTTTTTTGATGGAGTCTTTAGAGTTTTCTATATGTAAGGTCATGTCACCAGCAAACAGAAAATTTTACTTCTTCCTTTCTAATTTCAATCCTGGGGTCTCATACTCTGCTACCTTAGTGACATCATTTGTGCTGTGTCATAACCCCCATATTGTTTTACATAGCAGGTTAGAGGTAGAAGTCCATAATTTTTCAATATATGTACAGTTTCCAGGTGACTTTGAGCAAGTATATTCTGGGGGAATCACTGCACCATCCCCCCAGTGCCTCTGTTATAAATATCTTATAGTCCCTGGTTTCAAGAAGCTGCTATCTCATGAAGGAAACATATGAACCATGTTCTATAATGGTAAGTGCTAACAGTGGCAGGTACACAAGAGGTAGCTTGTTGAACAAAGTGACATAAAATATAACTAGCTGAATAGCAATGGCTAGAGAGCTATAGTTTTATCTCAAGGCTTCTTTTCTTTCCTCCAGCCATTAGGTCACCTATTACACTACCTACTTACAAAGATCTCAAATAAAGTCATTAAAAATCGAAATTAAATAAAGTAATAAGGTAATTGTATCTGTTCACTATTTAAGTTTCCTCAGTGTCTGAATGACATTGTATAAACTGGCATCAAGGATCCTTTTCATTGTATCCTCTTCCCAAGATATACTACTACTTGAAAACTGAGATTTCAGGGTGTCCTTGTAAATCCTTTGGCATGGTTGAAAGCATTATGACAGCATACACCATAGAGTCAAATGCTTTGTATCCATGAAAACTCATGAAATATTCAGGACAGGCAAAATTACAATTTTACAGACTTAGCTCTCTGATTTTTTCCTGAAATCAAATTAATTTTGGTAGCACAAGAAAATATGCCTTTAATGACTATCTCTCAAAGATATTCAACTCCACTATGAAACAGAGTGGAGTCTAAGGTTTACAGACTGATGAGTCAGCTATTACCAAAAGTGATAAGTTCCCTTTATGCTCAGATGATTGGACTTGTCAGCCCCATATTTGCACTCATTCATGCCTCCTGTCTGACCAAACTGGTAAAATCTTTTTAAACAGAGAAAATAGTTTAGGATTGACTTATTTGTTTATTATCTGTAGACCTCTGCATGTTTAATAATCTGATATAGTTTAGGGGCACCTGGCTGGGCCAGTCAGAAGAGGATGTGCCTCTTGGTATCAGGGTTGTGAGTTCAAGCCCCATATTAAGTGTGGAGATTACTTTTAAAAAATCTGCTATGAAAAAAAAAAAATCTGCTATGGTTTAACCTGTTGGCCTGAATTCTCTTGTCATATGAGAAGACAGATAAAATTAAATGAATTAAAATAAAAATTGTTATAAATTATGACTGCTAAATTATGATTTATAAATTTAGATTTAGAAGAATCTAAGATTTTTTCCTCCAAGTATATTATCATATTTAGAATTAAACTTTTATGAGTAGTACTCAAAAAAGTATAAAGTTAATTTCTTGTTCATATTATGGTTACTTTCTTATAAAAGAGAAATATGTAAGAAGCAGAAAAGAGAATTTTAAAATCTGTTATCAAAGAATTTCAACTAAGTGAAATCATATTGTTGACCCAGCCTCCCCTTTTATGAGTGCTGTATGTATGGAAAACATTGTTAGGTCTTCTCTGCAGATTTATGGACTACTCTTGGTCATATTGTTCTAGTACATTTTTGTGACAGAGATTATGTAATGGATAACAACTTTCTTAAATATTTGGACATCATTTTGTGGTTAAATGTTAAGAGAAATTGTTCATGAGAAACTGCCTCTCCCAGTAGATTGAGTGGATTCGTTATCCTTGATAGAATCATGTTGCTCAGACACATTGGGTTCCCTAGGGCGCCTATCTGTGGTGTCTCAGTTGTTGCTGGGAGGCAGTCAGACCTGGTCATTGTCCATAAATGCTCATGCTCAGCAGCTGGCAGATGCTCCTAGATGCCTCATAAAAAAAGAGATTTTCTTAACAATCCACATCTTTTCTTCCAGCTATCTGTGCATACTAGAGCCCTTAGTACCAGCAGTATTCTCTCCATTTGTGACCTCCTCGTGTCTCTGTAACTATGATGTTAGCAGAAGCCAGAGTCTGGAATAATGCATTGAGATGAGAAGCATAAAGACAATGATTGAAAAATGCTGGAATGCAATGTTGAGTTGGGAAAATCTAATTTTGAGTTTTGCTGACTGTTTCCCTCACCATCCATTCTCAAGGATCTCAGTCTACTCTGTGTGTGTTATTGGAGGCACCAGAGTTATGGTTACCATAAAAAAATTATAGGTGACAGCCCAGATTAACTTTATCTATTTTTATTTGATTTGATTCCATTAAAAATATTATTCAGCAATTACCAAGTACAAGTTTCCTGTTGGGAACAGTCTCAGTTTCAATTTTATTGCTACTTTGTCCCCATAAAACATATAGTTGTATTAGAATTTCCACTGAATTATCTCCCAAGTTACCTCTCAGTCCCCAAAGTGGTACAGATGCCTTTTGTCAAGCCAGGAGCTTCAATTTTTAAATTAGAAAAAATAATTATTGTTATCAGATGGGAGCAACAGAAAGTCACAAAGACCAGGAAGACTAGGGCTGCCTTCCTTGGGCTTTGATTTTCCAGAGGGTTTAAATTTTGTATGCTTATGTTCAGTGGTTAGTGATCTGTAGAAAACTGTTTGAAAACTCTAAATAATAAGGGTACATATATAACCTGCAGTTCTTCTCAGGAAAGACAAACAAATAAACGTGAAACAGTGTACATTAAATATTTAGGTATACACTGTGAGTTTTTTTTAAAAAAATACATACTATAAGTAATGTTTTTGTTCAGTGGGGTAAAAGATATGAGGTTGAAACAAACATTAGACAGGAGTTTACCCAAATATTATAACCCATTGTGCCTCAGAGGAGACAGAGGACCCTTGGAAGTATTGTAGACAGAACCCGTTTCTGTAACTGGTGATGATTTTTGCTGAGGAGACCCCTGGAAAAGAGAGGCAGCATTCAAGGGCAGGCAACTGCCAGCTAGAGGGACTTCTTTTGGAGTTTTGGACTTAGGTCTCTGACCTGGCTACTAGATTGTCTTTTTTTAGAAACAGTAGTTGGGCTTGCTACTGAGCATCTGTGGAAATTAAATGCTAACCCTTAGAGGTCTGCTGGCTCCCTGGCTTGACATGCCTATTTATAGAGGAAGAAGCAGAAAGGAGGGGCTCATTTGACTTTATTATGATTGATAAGTGAAAAGGGCTCCAAAAGAATCCCTTGTCGTTTGGATGTGATATTAAGATGTTAAGAATGCCTGTCACAGTGGCATCTTAGCTTTGCCTAAGTGATAGCTTTTCTTACAGAGGGAAGAACTTCATCTTCCACTCCACTGCCCAAAGCAAAATGTTTACTGTATAGGATCCTCAGTTCACAGAGGTCTCTGTAAGCTCCTGAGCCTGCAATGCTGGTGTTAAGTAAGCTAAATCCCCAAGGTGAGCACTGTGGCTGTCCAGTACTGTTGGATGGAAAGGAGACACTTAATTTTTTAAAATTTTTAAAATAAATTTATTTTTTATTGGTGTTCAATTTACCAACATACAGAATAACACCCAGTGCTCATCCCGTCAAGTGCCCCCCTCAGTGCCCGTCACCCATTCACCCCCACCCCCCGCCCTCCTCCCCTTCCACCACCCCTAGTTCGTTTCCCAGAGTTAGGAGTCTTTATGTTCTGTCTCCCTTTCTGATATTTCCCAAAATTTCTTTTCCCTTCCTTTATATTCCCTTTCACTATTATTTATATTCCCCAAATGAATGAGAACATACACTGTTTGTCCTTCTCCGATTGACTTACTTCACTCAGCATAATACCCTCCAGTTCCATCCACACTGAAGCAAATGGTGGGTATTTGTCATTTCTAATGGCTGAGTAATACTTTTTTAAAGATTTTATTTGTTTATTCATGAGACACACACACACACACACACAGAGAGAGAGAGAGAGAGAGAGAAAGGTAGAGACACAGGCAGAGGGAGAAGCAGGCTCCATGCAGGGAGCCCCATGTGGGACTCCAACCCAGGACTCTGGGATCATGCCTTGAGCCAAATGCTCAGGCTCAACTGCCTGAGCCACGCAGGTGTCCCTTGAAAGCAGGCATGTTTGCTCAGTTCTCAATCCTGACTGATGAAGATGAAGGACATCCCCTTCCCATACTGTGAGTATGGATTGTGGTCACCTAACAGACTGTCTGGATTACTCTTGCAGATGCCCACAGGAAGGGCTTATGCTGGAATCTGTTCCCTTACAGAGTCTGCAACACTGTCTATCACCACATCACTACCTGCATCTGTCCCTATACACATCCCCCACCACACCACACACAGGGCACAAAATGAAGGCTCGGAGTTTGTAATGCAGAAGCTACCACTGCATGCCAGACCCTGACAAAGGATGCTCTTTTACATCTCCCTGGGGGAAGCCACCTGGAGCATGTTCCTTGGTGCACTGTGCCCCTCACAGGGATCTCTGTGCTCTCTATTAACTCAGTCTGTGAACTGCAGGACTCACCATACTGACCTGATTCCTGAAAGGTATCTGTGATGGTGTTGAACTTACCTGATCCCTGTGTTTCTGGAAACAGTGATGATCAAGAATCCTTTACCCTTCTCTGTTGGGGCAAACGACCTACACCTCCCCATATGACCCAGGTAAGTCTGTGGATGTCCCCTTATTTTCCTTTAAGGCCATATGAAGCTCCTCCAAATGCCCATTCTTTGTTTTATAAAAGATGAGCCATAGTCTTTGGACCCCTGCCCAGTTGGGATGGACAAAATGCCCACAAACTCGATGTGTGTTCAGGTCTTTAGGTTTCCTTTCGTCTCTTGGGTCCTGAACTTTGGCCTACCCTTGAGCTCTAAACACAGAACAACCAACCTCTTCTTGACAGTTGACCAACTGCCCATCAGTCTACCCATTCATCCCAGCTAACACCCCCAGGTTTCTCTAGCCTTGCTTGCTCTTCCCTAGAAAAGAAAAACTCTCCTGTCTATGCTTTGAGATATTTGCAGATCCTGCTCTTGGAGTATTTTCCCTTTTGCAGTGGTCTTCCCTCTTTACTGAATTAAGTCTCCCATACCCAAGTCTAAATGTGCATTAATTCCGCATTTGTGCAAAGTACTGAGATTTGTGATCAGATGTAGTTTGATAGCAGTGTGCCTTTGTGGTAGAAGCTACTCGGCAGTGAGCTGATGGTTCACAACTTACTTCACCTTCTCCCTATACACACATCTTAGTAAGGCAGATGGGATCATTGAATATGGTAGCTGTCCCAGAAAGGAACTCTCTCCTCTAGGTTGCTTACTAGGTCATGGTCAGTATGAAGGGTGGGAGGGTGATACAGACTAGTTGTGAAAAGTTTGAAAATTCAGAATGCTCCCTGACTATTCCCGAACATGCTATGTGATCTTTCTCCTAGCAATGACTCCAGACTAGACAATTTGTTATGCCCTTTAAGGTGACAGCCCATCAAAAAGGGGGCTTAGAGGATACAAACTTAATTATGATAAAGTGGGCATTTTTGGTTTTGTTTTTGAAATTTTAAAGAGATTATTTTTAGAGCAGTTTTAAGTTTGAAGCAAAATGAGTGGAAAGTAGTGTTCCTATACCCCCTTTCTCTACACACCCACAGCTCCTCCCGCTATCAACAACTTCATCAAACTGGTACATTTGTTACAACTGACAAGCCTACATTGTCACATCATTGTCACTGAGTTGACATGTTACATTAGGGGTTACTCTTGGTGTTGTACAGTCTATGAGTTTGAATAAGTATATAATGGCATATATCCATCACTATAGTGTCCTGCAGAATAGATTTGTTGCCTTAAAAATCATCTATGCTCTGCCCTTTCATCCTTGTCTTCCTTCAACCCCTGGCAACCACTGATCTTTTACTGTCTCCACAGTTTTGCCTTTTCCAGAATGTCATATGCTTGGAATACAGTACGCAGCCTTTTCAGAATAACATTTTATTGTGGCAAGAAACATGTAACATACATCTACCTTCTTAACAATTTTTAAGTACACAGGATAGTGTTGTTAACGGTACCTACATTGTTGTACAACAGAACTTTAGAACTATTTCATCTTGCACTAGTGAAACTCTATGCATATTGAACAATCCCATTTCCCCTCCCCCAATCCTGGTAACCACTGTTCTACCACTGTTCTGAGTTGGATTACTTTTGATACTCCACATAAGTGAACCATGTAGTATTTGTGGGTTTTTTTTTTTGTGATTTTGTCTTTATTTCACTTAGCATAATATCCTCAAGTTTCATCCATGTTGTAGCATATGCGAGGATTTCCTTTTTTTAAAGACTGTATGTATGTGTGTATACCACCTTTCCTTTACTTTCCATCCTGAGCTTTTAAATTGCTTCCACACCTTCGCTATTGTGGATAATGCTGCAATTAACATGGATGTGAAAGTATCTCTTTGACATCCTATTTTCCTTTGGTTATATACCCAGATGTGAGATTGCTGAATCAAATGGTAGTTATGTTTTTTTTTTGTTTTTGTTTTTTTTTTTTAATTAACTTTTATTGGTGTTTAATTTACTAACATACAGAAAAACACCCAGTGCTCATCCCGTCAAGTGTCCACCTCAGTGCCCGTCACCCATTCCCCTCCAACACCCGCCCTCCTCCCCTTCCACCACCCCTAGTTCGTTTCCCCGAGTTAGGAGTCTTTATGTTCTGTCTCCCTTCCTGATATTTCCCAACATTTCTTTTCCCTTCCTTTATATTCCCTTTCACTATTATTCATATTCCTGCACCCCGATGTTTCTATCAGCAATGGCCACAATAGCCAAACTGTGGAAGGAGCCTCGGTGTCCATCGAAAGATGAATGGATAAAGAAGATGTGGTTTATGTATACAATGGAATATTACTCAGCAATTAGAAACGACAAATACCCACCATTTGCTTCAACGTGGATGGAACTGGAGGGTATTATGCTGAGTGAAATAAGTCAATTGGAGAAGGACAAACAGTGTATGTTCTCATTCATTTGGGGAATATGAATAATAGTGAAAGGGTAGTTATGTTTTTAATTTTTTTTTGAAGACCTGCCATAGTATTTCCCATAGCATAAGCACCATTTCACAGTCCCACCAATAGTGTTTCAAAAAATCCAATTTCTCCACATTCTTGCCAACACTTTTTTTTTTTTTTTTTTTTTGGTTTTTGGTAGTCTCCATCCTAACTGGTAAAAGGTGATATCTCATTGTGGTTTTAATTTGCATTTCTTTAATTATTCATGATATTGTGTACTTTTTCATACACTTATTGACCATTTGTATATCATCTTTAGGGAAATATCTATTCAAGTCTTTTGTCTATTTTTTTAATTGGGTGATTTGTGGGAGGTTTTGTTATTGAGTTATAAAAGTTCTTTATATATTCTGGATATCAACTCCTTATCTGATATAGAGTTTGCAAATATTTTGTCACATCCTATTCCATAAATTTCCTTTTTACTCTGTTACTTGTTTTCCTTGATTACAGACATTTTTAGGATTGATGCAATTCCTTTGTCTGCTTTAACTTTTGTAACCTGTGTCTTTAGTATTGTATCCAAGAAATTATCGCCCATTTCAGTATCATGAGGGTTTTTCTCAATGCTCTTTTTTTAGTTTTACAGTTTCAGGGCTTGAGCAGCCCACGTGGCTCAGCCATTTAGCGCCACCTTCAGCCCCAGGCCTGATCCTAGAGACCTGGAATCCAGTCCCACATCGGGCTCCCTGCATGGGGCCTGTTTCTCCCTCTGCCTGTGTCTCTGACTCTATCTCTCTCTCTCTCTGTGTCTCTCACGATTAAATAAATAAAATATTTTTAAAAGTATTATTTACAGTTTCAGGTCTTATGTTTAGATTTCTAATTCATTTTGAGTTAATTTTTGTTTATGGTATAAGTATTCACCTTAATTCTTAATTTTTTTGCATGTGGCTCTCCAGTTTCTTAACTCTATTATTGAAGAGGTCCTCATTTCCTCATTGTGTCATCTTGGCACCCCTGCCAAAGATCGTTAGATACATACGTGAGGTTCTATTTCTGGACTCTATTCTGTTCCATTGGTCTCTAAGTGTGTCTGACAGTACCATACTATTGATTACTGTAGCTCTACAATAGGTTGGGAAATCAAGAAAGGTGAGGCCTTTAGCTTTTTTCTTCTTTTTCAAGATTATTTAGGATTCCATATGAATTTTAGGATTTCTTTTTCTATTTCTGTAAAAAACGTCATCAGGATTTTGATAGGGATTGCATTGAATCTGTAGATTTCCTTAGGTTGAATGGACATTTTAATAATATTAAGTCTTCCAATCCACAGACATAGAATGCCTTTCCATTTATTTGCAACTTATTTAATTTTTTCAGCAATGTTTTATAGCTCTCTATGTATAAGTCTTTAGCTTTTATTTTTTGATAAAACTTCTTCCTGAGTATTTTATTATTTTTGATACTATTGTAAATTAAATTGTTTTCTTAATTTCCTTTTTGGATTATGCACCGTGTGTATAAAAATGTAACTGATTTTCATATTTTGATTTTATACAAATTTTAAAATTCATTTTCATGTAAATGAATATTTTGCTATGTTCATTAGTTCTAACAGTCTTTGTGGAACATTTAGGATTTTCTACATATTAGATCATGTCATCAAGGAACAGAAATACTTCTTACTTCTTTTATATTTGGATGCTTTTTAAAATTAAATTTAGTTAAATTTAATTTAATTTTTGACTAATTGCTCTGGCTATTCTCCAGTACTATGTTGAATAGAAGTGGTAAGAATAGGTATTTTTGCCTTGTTTGAGTCTTGCAGAACAAGCTTTCAGGTTTTCACATTGTATATGATATTATCTGTGGCTTTTTATACATGATTATGTTGAGGTAATTTCCTTCTATCTCTAGAATGTTTCTATCTGTCCAATGTTTTTACCATGAAAGGCGTTGGATTTTGTCAAACACTTTTTCTACATCAATTGGGATGATCATGTAATTCATTTTGTTAATTTGGTGTATTACATTTATTGATTTTCATATATTGTAGTGTCTTTGTATCCAAGAGATAAGTTCCACTTGGTCATGGAATCCTATCATTTTGATATGTTATTGAATTCAGTTTGCTGGTATTTTGTTAAGACTTTTTGCATCAGTATCTATTAGAGATATTAGTCTATAGTTTTCCTTTTTAAACTTCATTTATAGTATCCTTGTGTGTGAATATATATATATTTATATATATCTTTGATATCAGAGTAATGAGGGTCTCATAAAATGAACTTGGAAGTAATCCCTCCTCTCCATATTTTGAAGACTGAAAAAGATTGGCATTAATTCTTTAAATGTTTGATAGAATTCTCCATGAAGTCATCTAGTCCTGAGCTTTTCTTTTATCAGTAGCATTATTGTTAAAAAAAAAAAAAGGAACATTATTGTTATTACTATTACTATTATTATTACTAATTCCATGTTTTTACTTATAGACCTGTTCAGATTTTCTATTCATCATGATTCAACCTTGTTGATTGTATGTTTCTAAGAATTTATGAATTTCTTTTAGGTTTTTTTTTTTAACTTATTGGCATGCAATTGTTTACAGTACTAATAATTCTTTTTTTATTTCTGTGGTACCTATTGTAATGTCACCTGTCATTTATGATTTTTGTTATTTTAGTTATCTCTTTTGTAGTCTAGTAAGAGTTTGTAAATTTTGTTGATCTTTTAAAAAAAAATTCTGTTTTGTCAGCCATTTCTTTGTTTTTCAATTCTCTATTTCATTTATTTTTTTGTTCTAATTTTTATTATTTCCTTTCTCCTACTAACTTTGAGTTTGTTTTGTTTCTTTTTCTAGTTCTTTGAGGTGTAAAGTGAGGCTGCTTATTTGAGATCTTTCTTCTTTTTAATAATAGACATTTACTGCTATAAGCTTTTTTTCCCTCAGTATTGCTTTTGCTGAATCCTAAAAATTTTGATATGTTGTGTTTCTATTTTCAGTTGTTTCAAATATTTTCTTTGATTTTTTGTTTGACTTATTGGCTGTTGAAGAATCTTTTATTTCCAACTATTTGTGAATTTTCAAATTTTCCTACTCCATCAATTTTCATTTCATTCCATTGTGGTTGGAAAGGATACTTGGTATGATTCCAGTATTATTAAATTTGTCAAGATATATTTTGTGCCCTAACATGACCTATCATGGAGAATGTTCCATGTGTGCTTTGAGATAAAATATATTCTGCTGCTTTTAGGTGGAGTGTTCTGTATACATCTGCTAAGTTTAACTAGTCTAGAGTGTTGTTCAAATCTTCTTTTCTTTATTGATCTTCTATTTACTTATTGATCTTCTATCTGGTTATTCTGTCCATTATTGAAAATGGAGTATTGAAATCTGCTATCTTGTTACTGTTTTTTTCTCTCTTGAGTTCTGATTGTTTGATGTATTATGGTCTTCTGATGTTAGATGTATACATATTTGTAGTTGTTTTATCTTCCTGGCAAATGACTCTTTTTTCATTATATAGTGCCTTTCTTTGTCTCTTATGACAATTTTTACTTAAAATCTATTTTTTTCTGATATAAAAATGCCCACCCATTTTATTTTGCTAATTGCATTCCCTTTAGCTTCGTGAATTTGCCTTGCATTATCTTCCTCAGATTTGGAAAAGCATGGGTCATTCTTTCTTTGAACATGCACTTTGTCTCTTTCTCTTTCTCTTTCCTATTCCTGGAACTCCCATAATGCATATATTGGTCCACTTGTTGGTTGTCCTGTAAATCTCTTAGATTTTTCACATTTCTTCTTTTTTTTTTTCCTTTTTGCTCCTCTTACTCATTTTCCTGATTTTGTTTAATTGTTTATCTATGTCCTGTTATAAATTATTTAACTTCTTCAAGATAATTATTACCCAATTTCTGGTGACTACCATTTTACTTTTTGGTTTTCTGAGTCAGATTTTTTAGATTTCACATGTAAGTGATTTCATATAGCATTTGTCTCTGTCTGACTTATCTCACTTAGCAAAATGCCCTCAGAACTCATCCATGTTGTCACAAATGGCAGGATTTCCTTCTTTCTTATAGCTTAGTAATACCCCACAACTTCTTTATTCATTCATCTGCTGATGGATGCTTAGATTGTCTCCATATCTTGGCTATTTTGAATAATGTTGCAATGAATATAGGGGTGCATATATCTCTTTGAACTCCTATTTTCATTTGCTTTGGATACATACACCCAGAAGTGGAAATGCTAGATCACATGGTAATTCTATTTTTAGTTTTTTGAGGAATGTCTATACTGTTTTGAATAGTAGCTCAATCACAATTTACATTTCCACCAATGGTTTACAAGGGTCCCTTTTCTCCACATTTTGGCTTTTTGATTATAGCCATACTAACAAGTGTGAGGTGATATCTTATTGTGATTTTGATATGACAGAAAAGTATACTAACACAAAAGCAACTTAAACTACAAAATGCACAGGAACAAGTCTAATAAATATGTACAAGAAAGTTAGAAAATAATACTGACATTCCTTTAAAACCCCTAAACAATTGTTGAAATAAATCACAAAACTACCTATCATAAAGAAGTCAATTCTCCCCAAATTAATCTGTATTTCTCATACAATGCCAATCAATTGCAGCAGGATTTCTTGTACAATGTGACAACTGGTGACAAAAACAATACAGAAAATCAAAGAGTAAAGAAAATGCAAGAGTATTGAAAAACAACAAGAACAAAAAAGTTTGCTTAACCAGAAAGCAAGATCATACCAATGCTATAAAGTTGCAAAGGCTGCTAAGATAGTGCAGTGTTGGTGCAAGATACACAAATAACAAGTGTCACAACCACAGAATGAGAAAGAGACCCATGCATAGCAAGAACCTTGATATATGATGGAGGAGGAATTATAAGTCAATGCAACACACTTAAATAAAGTAATCCTAGATGGATTAAAGTTCTAAATGTGGGGGCACCTGGGTGTCTTAGTCAGTTAAGCACCTGCCTTTGGCTCAGCTCATGATTCCAGGATCATGGAATCCTTGCCCCGATCAGTGGGGAGCCTGCTTCTTCCTCCCCCTCTGCCAACCTTCCACCCCCACTTGTGTGCTCTCTTTCTCTCTCATATAAATAAAATCTTTAAAAACAAATAAAGTTCTAAATGTGAAAAAAAAAACATGAAAACTTAGAAGAAAATACAGAGTATGAAGTTAGAGTAGGAAAGGTTTTCTTAAGCAAGACACAATAAAAGCAAATTAAGTAAAAGATTCATAAATTTGATCATTAAAATTTTAAATTTCTCTACAAAAGATCTTTGTAATAGAAATGAAAAGACAAGCTTACATTGAGAATATATTTTCAACAAACATAATAGACATACATATATCTGAAGAAATTCTGTAAATCAGTTAAAAATAACCTAAGCAAATTAAGAGAAGAACAAACTCAAATAGTCAATAAACTTGCGGGAGAAGTGTTCAATCTGACTATAATTAGGGAAATAAAAATTCAAAGCTCAATGAAATAGTGATTGACATGCATCATATTGACAGAAGTTTTTAAAGCCCAATATTATCAAATATTGAACAGAATAGTATGTAAAAGAGTGGAAACTCTCAACACAGGAGAAATACTGTGCATGTTTCAGGGGTACATATCTGTCCTGAGACCCAACCACTCTGTACATGGGTATGTATTCAGGACAAGCTTGGGGGCATGTACAAAAGTGTGCATTGCAGTATTATTTGTAATGCTTCAAAACAACCTAATGTCCATGATCAGAAAAATTAAAAAATAATATATGGCACAGTCATTCACAGAAATATTAATAAGAAATTAAAATGAACAAACTACAAATATCAGCATGGATAACTCTCCAGAAAGGTTGAATAAAATTGCAGATTGCAGGAGGTTAGGTACAAATGATACAATTTCTAACATTTACATCTGGAATAGAAATGCAGAGCACATATTTTAGGACATTAATCGTTTATGTAAAATAAGCTTAAATTTTACTGCTGTTTTTAAAGTAGACTATTCACTTCTTGAATATACTTACTCAATTAAGTAATCCTTCTAAAGTTTTATTGGACTAATTGTCTCAATTTCTTTGGTACTAAAAAGCCATGTTGCTACATTGAACACTATTTGGAAAAAACAGACTAGCTTTAGTGATTAGGTAAAAAATCCTAATGCAAAATTCAAATTCTTGACTTACATTTTGCACATAAATTTAGTCTCAAAAGGGCACTACACAGCACAGGAAGGAAGAATTAATGCTTCATAAAATCCTAAATTCTTAACTGGCATAAGAATTGAGCTATCAGATAAATGGTTACATAGTCTGCAGTTTCTAATTTGTTGTTTTGGAGAATAAATATTTTTTTATTTTTTTAAAAGATCTTATTTATTTATTCATGAAAGACACACAGAGAGGGAGAGTGAGGCTGAGACACAGGCAGAGAAAGAAGCAGGCTCCATGCAGGGAGTCTGACGGGACTCGATCCTGGGTCTCCAGAATCAGGCCCTGGGCAGAAGGCAGTGCTAAACCGCTGAGCCACCCAGGCTGCCCCAAAATAAATGTTTTTAAACTACCAATCATACTGTCCTAGAAAGTGGCATACATGTATAATATTTGCTTTGAGATATTTTAAGATACTTTAGGAAAATAATTTCAAGTTTATGATGGTAATTCTATGTTACAAGAGAAAACGGTTAATGATAAAAATAATTTTTGAAACACTGGTAGTAATTCTGCCTCTATAGCAGGGTGCTATATAAATCCAGGGTTACATAGCAGGTAAGAAGAAACAGGTAGGAAGGTCCTAGGAAAAAGGGGTTTTTCTCATATGGTGGTGTACCTGGGGTGTGCTGAGATCACTATATTTTTTGTTACTCTATTTTTGCTTAAAACTCCTAAATTCAATTTGATCAGTTTGAAGATGTCTTAGGGACTTGTTTCCGCAGCCTAGGCACAGGCCCTGCCAGAGTCTGCTCAGTTGCAGGTTTTACTATTACTATAAGGCACCTGAATTGATCTGAAAGATTGATGTATAAATAAGAGCGACTGTTATTAATTCACAGTGGTTAGATATATCTGCTCTTACCCACAATCCAAGATATTTCTCTTTCCTCAAATAGCTGGGAAACTAAATTCATTATCTGAAAGTTGCTAAATGAACAAGAACACAGAGCAAAAATAATGGTATTATCTTAAAGAGTTGTTCATTCAGAGCATGAAAAAAGTATGGTGAATTATGCTTATTTCCTCACTGAATAAATCTGTGGCTAGAATGTTTATGCCTCCCAAACCTGGATTCTTTGTGCAGACAGTATTTCTTAAATGAGTAACTTACAAGGATATTTACCTTACTCTTCACAATGACCAGGTGAAGTGGCTATATTCAAATGCCCATGATACTGATGAGCAAAATTGAGGTTCTGGCCAAGGCCACATTGTTAGCAGGTGGTACAAGGAAACAAACCCTGTTGTTTTAATAACATCAGTAGTTCTCACATATTTTTGTCTCAAGAGCCCTTTACATTATTAAAAATGATCAAGGATCCCAAAGAACTTTTGTTTATATGGATTATATCTATTGATATTCATCACATTAGAAAAATAAGGTGAGACTCTAAAATAACAATAATAAATCCATTATATGATAATATAAATGATATACTTTTAAGAAAAATAGGGGGTTTTTTGCAAATAAACAAAAATCAGGGACAAGTATGGCACTATTTTACATTTGTGCAAATTTCCCTAATGCCTCATATAATAGAAGATAGCTGGGATTTCCTATTTACTTCTGCATTTGTTCTGTTGCTGCAATATGTTGTTTTGGTTGAAATATATGAAGCAAATACTTATATAGAACACTAAGGCATTAAAAGTTTATTAGTTTTTAAAATTGCTTTCCTCTGAGATGGATACAACTGCCAAGTTCCCGACATCTCCATGGGAAAAAAGCATGGAAAGAGGGGGAAATGGGTCAAATTTAGATTTTTCAGTTTTTCCTTGAGACCGTCCCCACCTCAAATGCTGTCAACATTATTATTTACTTATTTTTTTTAATGTCCCACGTCTTCAACCCCCCTTAACTACAGCTAACTCTACCATAATGCATATCAATCTCCAATGAAATTATTTATTCTTGTCCCAACCAAGTTGCATTTGACTGTAAAGTAGACAAGAGTAGGAACTCTATCACTCAACTCCCAGCCCAGTGCCAAGCACTGAAAATACATCACCAAGTATTTATCTGAACAAAGTACTGTAGGAGCAACTGTGTACCATTTCCAGGTTAAGATGGTACAGTAGCAGGGGGACTTGCACTTGCTTCACCTTGGAACACAGATCAACATTCAACTATTTTGAATGACTAGGAAGACCATCTGAGGATTAAGAAAACAATCTGCACAGTTGGAGGGAGAGAACCTGGCAGATGGGAAGTTCTGAGCTATGAATTGAGGGGGAGGAAAGCCACTTGGCCACAAAGGGGAGGGAACCCTTTTCACAGAACAAAGTCAGGGAGAGGGAGAGAGTGAGAGAGAGCCTGATGGGTAGGGACCTCATGATAAGCCCTGGTGAGGAGATCCCTTGGGGAGCGATCACCCCCCTCCAAAGGGTACATTTGGCCTTGCCTCTCCAAAGACAAAAGGCCAGCCAGGAACCACTGAGTGAATCTCGGCTGCAGAGTCAGAGGTGCATGCAGGGGGCAGAAAACCTCTTAACTTTTGCTGTGAGCCACAATAGGCTTACACCTCTATGCCAAGTGGCTGCTTTTCTGTGACTAAACTGAGCAGAAAGCAGAGACTGGAGTAGATTGCCATTAACCTGGCTGGAGCTTTTTGCTTTTGGCCCTGATAGATTCAAGCATCTGTGACAGATTTTCTGGGACAGAAGGGAGTGGAAGATGGAGTGTGGATAACCTGGATCCAACTTTTCGCTATGCATCGCAATAAAGCACTGTTAGGTCTTTTCAGTGGCAGTGCTAGGCATGTCCCGAGCCTCCCCTCCCATGGTCAGGACTGGGCCTGTACCTTACCAGGCCCTTTAAAACTTGGAGTTTTGAATCATAGCCACTGGCCAGAGATAAAATACAGGAGATCTGTGGCTCTGGGCATGCCCAGGGCCCAGTCACAGACAGGTTAAGCAGGGAACTGATGACAGCTGAGGACACAGGAAATTGTTCTCTTTTCTGAGAGGACCTCCAGAATAGCAGCGGCCAGTAGTTCCCCTCTCTGTGGATGAGAGGGCTGTGTGACCCCATCTTCCTCCTCTATAAACCACTCCTGCTCCTCTCCCCACCCACACCCACCCTTTTCCACAAGCACAGCAGGACTTCAGAGAGAAACACAGAACTTCCAGTGCAGATACAGGAGCATCTTTACAAGGGTAAGTCTGACTGTGAGCCAGCCAAGCAGGCCTCTACCTCAGAAGACCTACAGGAGCCCCTGCATCTACCAAGTCTAGTGATTAATGAAAGCTCCAAATATCAGGTTCAGATGGAAATAAGACCAGGCTTTCTTCTTTTTTTTTTTTTCTCCTCTTTTCTGAATTTTTAAATGTATTAATTTTTATTTTTCTATTTCTTATTTTTTATTCTTTATCTTATATATTTCTTTCTTCTTTCTTTTTTTGTATCAGAAAATTTTGTATCAAAACAATTTTTTTTGTTCATTTGTTGATTTGTTTCTGTCCTCTTATTTTTCAGAGGATACTTCTTTTTTCTCTCTTTTCTTCTTTCCTTACTCTTTTTTTCCTGCTTTTTTTCTTATTCTTTGGAATTCAGCTTATAGCTTTTTGTTTGTCTGTTTAAATTTTTGTTCCTTTTCCTTTTCTCTTGTCTTGGATCAGGGTTTTGTTTTTCATTTTCTGTTTTTGTTTTTCTTTTATTCCTTTCTAGGCTTATTTTGACAAAAAAAATCAAAACACACCTAGTTAAGGTTCCAAATACTCCCTACTACAAGCCAGGAGGAACTCTGTAGAGGACAGACCATGGGGAAAGAACAGCCAAAATGCAGTAGCAGAGTGTACATAACATACGCCAGAAACACTTCCTGAAGTTGTTGTTGTTGTGTTTTTTTCTTTTTGTTTCTTCCTTTCTTTTCTGGACAAAGTGATAAGAAGGAGAAATTTACCCCAAAAGAAAGAATAAGAAGTGGTACTCACTGCCAGGGATTTAATCAATACAAATATAGGTAAGATGTCTGAACTAGAATTTATAACAATGATTACAAATATACTAGCTAGGCTTGAAAAAGGTGTAGAAGACACTAGAGAATTTCTTACTATAGACATTAAAGGACTAAAATCTAGTTAGGCCTAGATTTAAAATGCTATTACTGAGATGCAGTCCCAAGTGAAGGGTACAAAAACGAGGATGACTGAGGCAGAAGAGTCAGTGATATAGAAGATAAAATGATAGAAAATAATGATGCTGAAAAGAAAACTATTATGTCCCAATGGAAAATTTAGAGAACTCAGTGATTCCATAAAGCAAAATAATACTGGAATAATAGGAGTCCCAGAAGATGAGGAGTAGAAGAGAGAGGCAGAAGGCCTATTTGAACAAATTATAGCTGAGAACTTTCCTAATCTGGGGGAAGGAAACAGGCATTCAAGACCAGGAAGCAAATACACCCTCCTCAAAATGAATAAAAATAGGTTAACTCCCCAACAAATAATAGTGAAGCTTGCAAATTTCAAAGACAAAGAGAAAATCCTGAAAGTCTCTGCAGACAAGAGGTCCTTAATCTATAAGGGTAGACACATAAGGCTGGCAGCAGACCTGTCCACAGAGACCTGGCAGGTCAGAAAGGACTGGAATGATATATTCAGTGTGCTAAATAAGAAAAAAATATGCAGCCAGGACACCTGGGTGGCTCAGAGATTAAATGTCTGCCTTGGGCTCAGGGTGTGATCCTGGAGTTCCAGGATCAAGTCCCACATTGGGCTCCCTGCATGGAGCCTGCTTCTCCCTCTGCCTGTGTCTCTGCCTGTCTCTCTGTGTCTCTCATGAATAGATACATAAAATCTTTAAAAAAAAAAAAAAAAGAAAAATATGCAGCGAAGAATACTTCATCCAGCAAGGCTGTCATTCAGAATAGGAAAGATAAAGAGTTTCCAAGACAAACAAAAACTAAAAGAATTTGTGAATAGTAAATCAGCTCTGCAAGAAATATTAAAGGGGAAACTTTGAGTGGAGAAAAAATCCAAAAGTAACAAAGACCAGAAAGGAGCAGAGACAATCTACAGGAACAGTGACTCTACAAGTACAATAACACCAAATTTGTATCATTCAATAATTACTCTGAATATACTTACTCTGAATTATAATATAATTACTCTGAATATAAATGGACTAAATGCTCCAACCAAAAGACATAAGATATCAGAAATGGATAAAAAGAAAATAACAAGGGCAGCCCCAGTGGCTTAGCGGTTTAGCACCACCTTCAGCCCAGGGTGTGATCCTGGAGACCCGGGATCAAGTCCCATGTCAGGCTCCCTGCATGGAGCCTGCTTCTCCCTCTGCCTGTGTCTCTGCTTCTCTCTCTGTCTCCGTGTCTCTCATGAATAAATAAATAAAATCTTTAAAAAAAGAAAAGAAAAGAAAATAACAAGACCCATTGATATAGTGCTTACAAGAGACTAATTTTAGAGCCAAAGACACCTCCAGATAGAAAGTGAGAGGGTGGAGAATGATTTATCATGCTAATGGACATGAAAAGAAAACTGGAGTAGCCGTTCTTATATCAGACAAACTAGATTTTAAACAAAGACTGTAATAAGAGATGAAGAAGGACACTACATCATAATAAAAGAGTCTATCCAACAAGAATATCTAATAATTATAAGTATTTATGCTCCTAATTTGGGAGCAGCCAGTTACATAAACCAATTAATAACAAAATTAAAGAAACCCATTGATAATAATATAATAATAGTAGGGAACTTTAATACCCCATTCAGAGCAATGGACAGATCATCTAAGCAGAAGAGCAATAAGGAAAGAAGGGTTTTGAATGACACATTGGACCAGATGGACTTCACAGATTTATTCAGAGTATTTCATCCTGAAGCAAGAGAATACACATACTTCTTAAGTGCACATGGAACATTCTCCAAAATAGGTCATATATTGGGC
The DNA here is from genome assembly GCF_018345385.1 of Vulpes lagopus. Taxonomy (NCBI): domain Eukaryota; kingdom Metazoa; phylum Chordata; class Mammalia; order Carnivora; family Canidae; genus Vulpes; species Vulpes lagopus. The sequence goes on from NC_054832.1 coordinate 75,355,685, forward strand.
AACATATCAGGTCTCAAACAGTACCAAAGACTGAGACAATACCATGCATGTTTTCAGACCACAATGCTTTAAAACTTGAAGTCACCCACAAGAAAAAAAGATTGGAAGGATCACAAATACATGGAAGTTAAAGAGCATCCTACTAAAGAATGAATAGGTCAACCAGGAAATTAAGGAAGAATTTTTAAAAATATGTGGAAGCAAATGAAAGTGAAAACACAATAGTTCAGAACCTCTGGGATGCAGCAAAGGCAGTAAGCAGGAAGTATATAGCAATACAGACTTTCCTCAAGAAGCAAGAAAAATCTCAAACACACAACATAACCTTACACCTAGAGGAGCTGGAAAAAGAATAGCAAATTCTACTAAAACTAGCAGGAGAAGAGAAATAATAAAGATTAGAGCAGATCATGATACAGAAATTTTAAAAACCCAGTAGAACAGATCAACAAAACTAAGAACTGGTTCTTTGAAAGAATTAACAAGATCAATAAACACATATCAAAAAGAAAAGAGAAAGGACTCAAAGTAATAAAATCATGAATGAAAGAAGAGAGATCACAACCAATACTGAAGAAATTATAAGAACATATTATGAGCAATTATATACCAACAAATTAGGCAATCTGGAAGAAATGGATGCATTCATAGAAACACATAAACTACCAAACTGAAACAGGAAGAAATAGAAAACCTAAACAGACCCATAACCAGCAAAGAAATTGAATCAATAATCAAAAATCTCCAAACAAGAGTCCAGGGCCAGACGTCTTCCCAGCTGAATTCTACCAGACATTTAAAGAATAATTAATACCCATTCTTCTGAAACTATTTCAAAAAAATAGAAATGGAAGGAATACTTCCAAATTCCTTCTATGAGGCCAACATTACCTTAAATCCCAAACCAGACAAAGACCCCCACTAAACAGGGAAATTACAGACTAATATCCTTGATGCACATGAATGCAAAAATTCTCACCAAGATACCATCTAGTAGAATCCAACAGTATATTAAAAGGATTATTCACCACAACCATGTGGGATATATTCCTAGGCTGCAAGAGTGGTTCAACATCCACATATCAATCAATGTAGTATACCACATTAATTAAAGAAAGGACAAGAACCATATGATCCTCTCAAAAGATGCAGGAAAAGCATTTGACAAAATACAGCATCTTTTCTTGATTAAAACTCTCCACTGTGTAAGGATAGAGGGAGCATACCTCAATATCATAAAAGCCATATAAGGAAAAGCCCAGAATGAATATTATATCTTCAATGGGATATATATAATATATCCTGAGGTCAGGAACATGACAGAGATATCCACTGTCACCACTATTGTTCAACATAGTACTGGAAGGGGATCCCTGGGTGGCGCAGCGGTTTGGCGCCTGCCTTTGGCCCAGGGCGCGATCCTGGAGACCCGGGATCGAATCCCACATCGGGCTCCCGGTGCATGGAGCCTGCTTCTTCCTCTGCCTGTGTCTCTGCCTCTCTCTCTCTCTGTGTGACTATCATAAATAAATTTAAAAAAAAATTAAAAAAAAAACATAGTACTGGAAGTCCTAGCCTCATCAATCAGACAACAAAAAGAAAAGGCATCCAAATCAGCAAAGAAGTCAAACTTTCAGTTTTCACAGATGACGTGATACTCTATGTAGAAAACTCAAAAGATTCCACCAAAAATTTGCCAAAACTAATACAGGAATTCAGCAAAACAGAAGGATATAAAATCAATACACAGAAGTCAGTTGCATTTTTATACACTAACAATGAAGCAGAAGAAGAGAATTCAAAGAATCTATCCCATTTACAATAGCACCAAAAACCAGAAGATACCTAGTAATAAATCTAACTAAAGAGGTAAAGGATCTGTACTCTGAAAAGTATAGAACACTTATGAAAGGAATTGAGGAAGACACAAAGAAATGGAAAAACATTCCATGCTCAGGGATTAGAAGAAAAAATATTGTCAAAATGTCTATGCTAGCTACCCAAAGCAATCTATACATTCAATACAATCACTATCAAAGTAGCAACAGCATTTTTCACAGAGCTGGAACAAACAATCCTAAAATTTGTATGGAACCACAAAGACTCTGAATAGCCAAAGTAATGTTGAAAATGAAAACCAAACCTGGAGGCACCATAATTCTGGACTTCAAAGTGTATGACAAAGCTGTCATTGTCAAGACAGTGTGGCACTGGCACAGAAACAGACACATAGATCAATGGTACAGAATAAAGAACCCAGAAATGGACTGTCAACTAAACTTCAACAAAGCAGGGAAGAATGTCTAATGGAAAAAAAGGACAGTTTCTTCAACAAATAGTGTTGGGAGGGACAGCAACATGTGGAAGAATGTAACTGGGCCACTTTCTTACACCATACACAAAAATCAACTCAAAATGGTTGAAAGACTTAAATGTGAAACAGGAATCCAACAAAATCTTAGAAGAGAACACAGGCAGCAACCTCTTTGACCTCGGCTACAGCAACTTCTTCCTAGACGCGTCTCCAAAGGCAAGGGAAACAAAAGTAAAAATGAACTATTGAGACTTCATCAAGATAAGAACCTTTGCACAGCAACGGAAACAGTCAAAAAAACTGAAAGACAGCCTACAGAATGGGGGAAGACATTTGCACATATCTTATCAGATAAAGGGCTAGTATCCAAGACCTAAAAAGAACATCAAACTCAACACCCCAAAATCAAAAAAATCCAGTCAATAGGGATGCCTGGGTGGCTCAGCAGTTGAGCATCTGCCTTTGGCTCAGGGCATGGTCCTGGAGTCCCGGGATTGAGTCCCACATTGGGCTGCCTCAAGAAGCCTGTGTCTCCCTCTGCCTATATCTCTGACTCTGTGTCTTTCATGAAAAAATAAATAAAATCTTAAAAAAAAAAAAAGAATGGGCAGAAGACCTGATTAGATATTTTTCCAAAAAAAGGCATACAAATGACCAAAGACACATGAAAAAATGCTCAATATCATTAGTTAGCAGGAAAATACAGATTAAAGCCACAATGAGATAGCATTTAACACCAGTCAGAATGGCTAAAATTAACAAGTCAAGAAACAACAGATGGTGGAGAGGATTAAGAGAAAGGAGAACCCTCTTAATGGTGGGAATGCAAACTGGTACAGTCACTCTGGAAAACAGTATGGAGGTTCCTCAAAAAATTACAAATAGAACTACCCAACAAATCAGCAATTGCATTACTAGTTATTTATCCTAAGGATACAAATATAGTGATTCAATGGAGTACATGCACTGCAATGTTTATAGTAGCAATGACTACAATAGCCAATTACAGGAAAATATTTCACTATATATATATAGTGAAATATTACTCAGTCATCAAAAAGAGTGAAATCTTGCCATTTGCAATGATAAGGATGGAACTAGAGGGTATTGTGTTAAGCAAAATGAGCCAGTCAGATGGGTGCCTGGGTGGTTCAGTGGTTGAGCATTTGCCTTTGCCTCAGGTCATGATCCTGGAGTCCTGGAGTTGAATCCCACATCAGGCTCCCTGTAGGGAGCCTACTTCTCCCTCTGCCTATGCTTCTGCCTCTTTCTCTGTGTCTCTCATGAATAAATAAATAAAATCTTTTAAAAAAATAAGCCAGTCAGAGAAAGACAAATACCATATGATTTCACTCATGTGGAATTTAAGAAACAAAACAGATGAGCATAATGGAAGGGAAGGAAAAATAAAATAAGAGGAAAACAGAGAGGAGGGCAAACCATAAGAGACTCTTAACTCCAGGCAACAAATTGATGTTTACTGGGGGGCGGGTATATGGGGGGATGGGGTAATTGGGTGATAGGCATTAAGGAGGGCACTTGATATAATGAGCACTGGTTTATACACAGCTGATGAATCACAAAATTATACTCTTGAAACTAAAAAAAAGGAAAAAAAGTCAATCAGCATGGAAAACCGTCAACTCAGCATGACATTTCAGCTTTATTCCCTAATGCTTTTTTTTTTTTGCATTTGTGTGGGAAAAATAGATAGCAATATGTTCACTTGTGCTTTTTTTTTTTTTCACGTTGGAGTTTGAGGGATTTTCCAAGTAATGAAAAAGTCTGTCCAACTGGGGCAATGATATTCACTCAGTGAGCAGAAAATGTTTGTTTGGAGAAAAACGAATTGAAGGCTCCCCTTAGGAAGGACCTACTACTAAATACAATTTCCCTCTTGGACTACACAAAGCCCAAAAGATAAAGCCTCAGAGTCACTGGGGATTGGGGGCCATGCGAGACACAGGCATGGCTGTTTGAGAATTATGTGAACAGAAATCCTCTACCTATGAAGTCTCCTTTGGCCTCCAGGGCCAGACTTGTTGTTATGGGTTGAATTCTGTCCCCCCAGAAAAGAAATGTTAAAGTCCTAACCCATGTGCCTCAGAATGTGACCTTATTTGGAAAGAGGATCACTGCAGATGTAATTAGTTAAAATGAGGTCATCCTGGACATGGATCCCAATCCAATATGACTTGTGTCCTTATAAGAGAAAGGCTCTGTGAAGGTAGGGTGAATGCCATGTGACAATAAAGGCAGAAATTTGGTTATACAGCTTCTGACCAATGGATGCCAAAGACACTCAGCAAGAGGCCAGAAACCAGGAAGAGGCAAGGAACAATTTTCCTTTAGGTTCCAGAGGAAGTATGGCCCTGTCAACAGCTTAATTTTGACATCCAGTCTCCAGAACTTTGAATTAATAAATTTCTATTGTTTTAAGTAAAAAAAAAAAAAAAAAAAAAAGGAAGAATAATTGTGTACCTAACTCAAGTCAATCTCACCTTTACCTAAAATAAAACCCACTTCACATTTCCAGCTTCCTGAATGCTCTTAATGCTAGACCATCCCTGGTCTAGAGAACTGAGATGTTCTGAAATGGCCATGGGCCTACATGGCCACTGCCTTAATCTTTCCCTGTGGTCCCAAGGCCCTCCAAAGGACTATTAGAAACTCTCATTCTATTTTTTTTTTTTTTTTTGCAAAAACAGACCTTATCATCATCTTCTTTAAGAAAATAAGGCAATTATCTTGATCCTAGCAGAATCTTCTGATTTGAATTTGCATTTTCTCCCCAAATGAGAGGTTGGAAATTTGTGAGAAAAGCTATAAACAAAATGTGTTTTCTTGGGACACCTTGGTGATTCAGTTGGTTAAGTGGCTGCCTTTGGCTCCGGTCATGGTCTCAGGGTCCTGGAATTGAGCCTCACATTGGGCTCCCTGCTCAGCAGGGAGTCTGCTTCTCCCTCTCCTTGTAACCTTCCCTCTGCCTGTTTGCTCTCTCTCGTGCAAATAAATATGTTAAAAAAAATCTTCTTTAAAAATATGTTTTTTTTTTTAAACAGAATTGCCTTAAAATAACCCAGTTTGATGTTGGATCTTCAAAGAGTCAGGGACCTGTTTCATTTCCAGGGTAACCTGTGCCACTAAGCCTGGAGAGTTACCCATTGGTGTTCCTATTAGCCCCACTTCCATCTGAATTCTTTCCAGGACACCTTGCCATTGCCAGCAGAACACAGCTTTTTTTAAATATTTTATTTTTTTATTCATGAGAGGCACAGAAAGAGAGAGGCAGAGACACAAGCAGAGGGAGAAGCAGGCTCCATGCACCGGGAGCCTGAACGTGGGATTCGATCCCGGGTCTCCAGGATCGCGCCCTGGGCCAAAGGCAGGCGCCAAACCGCTGCGCCACCCAGGGATCCCTTTTTGCTCATTTCTAAGAGCCAAGGAAAATAGAAAGCTTGAAAGATTAAAAGGGTGAATATTTGTTTCTTCACTCAATTCTGTCAATCACAGTTGGTTTTGAAGTTTGTCTTTGTCCAATTGTCTGGAATCCTGCTGTGGGACCTCAGGCTCTGGCCTTCAGCTCCTCCAGAGCTTTACTTTGGAAGCATGTTCTTCTCCCTAGGTCAGCCAGATAAAGACTTAGATTTTCTGCCTCCATTTTCCAGTAGAAAGTTGGTCCTCTCTCATTAGGATAGCAGCCTGCAGTCTGCTTTATGGAGGCTCTGAACTCATCTTGACTGCAGAGTGCACAGCACAGCAATTACACAGACTTTTCAGAGTTCAGTGTGCCAGATCAAGGGCAGAACAGGCCAGTTCCTCCAACTCAGCTTGTTAATGTGATTGAGACTCTCAAAGCTAGACAATAATGTAGCATTTTATAAAATGATCATAGGTGATATATAAATAATAACAAAAAATAATTTTCAAAAGCCAACAAGCCACATTAACCTCAGTCAGGATTATTTTTGTGTAAAAAGACACATCAAAAATGAGATTACTGTAAAATACTTCAGTGTTCTTTGTTAAATGAGGTTTTGAAAATAAAAAGAAAATTCATTGATTTTTTTGTCTACTACTTCTATATTACTGAGTAAATTACATGATAGAACTCTGAAAGGCTGCTTTTTTTTAGTCATAATTCAGGTGAGTTATAGTGAAGGTGTATGAAGAAAAAAATAGGTAGTTAAGAAGAAGGTTTTCGAAAAAATAGATTAAAAAAAAGACAAAGAGAAAAAATAAAAATAAAATAGCAAAAAAAAGAAGTAATTAGAATGATTCTGCAGAGAGCACACTCTGGGAAGCCCTGGAAGGTCTCACAGAGAGTACGAAAATGGTGGCTTTTGGACAAGAAAAAGTGAAAGTCCTCACCCAGGGGCAAGAATCCATCAAGGCATGATAACAGGACCATATGCTCAAAGAAACCTGATTATTTTGTTCACACAGTACACCAAGGTTAGGAGCATCTCAAGGCACTAGGTAAATGACCAGTGAGAAGGAAGATCAGATGAAGTACTTTGTCTTTGGCTGAGTTCCATTTTTCTCCCACTGTTAATTATCCTTTAGGTTTCAGCTAAATATCCTTTCTTCAATGGGTTCTTCTCTGACACCTGATAATCTGTCCCCACATTCTTTCTCGTATAAAACTTATATATATTTTTCATTATATATTAAATACTGATTTATTTATCTACTGTCAGTCTCCTCTGTTGACCTGCAAATTACATGAGAACATAGGAATCAATATAAGTAGTGAATAAATGCTCTACTTACAATTTGAAAAAAATAATCACTGTCATATTCTCTGTACAGATTCCTCTTCCCTCAAGTCTTCATGTGAATGACCTTAAGAGTGTCCTGGGAGTTCTTGGAAAAAGTAATGCCCCCCCCCAAAAAAAAAATTGCCACATGGTTTATAATGAATACTGGACTATGCAGAGACTTGGCTCTAATTCCTACTCTGCCAATAACAATTACCTCCTTGGGCTTTAACAGCCTCCTGGGTCTTTGTGATCTTATCTACAACTCTGTGGTCAATAATTTCACTAAAAAAGGTTTAACTAAATAACTTAAGTTAATAACTTGTACAATCATTTTTCTAGTACTAACTTACCCTCCTTTCTGTGTCCCTGTTTTAGTGTGAATGGGTGGGTTTCCTGTCAGGATTCAGCTATTCTTATTCATTTCCTAAAAGCTGCCTGTATATTTAATTCTTGTAATGTGAATTCCATCTCCCCTACAATATTATTTTATGTTTCAGAGAAACTATGCAGAATTATACCGATTTTTAATTGGCAAGAATTGCTGATGCTTAAGCTTTAGATTTGGGAGTCAATATCCCTAACATTCCATGTCAAGTAATTCATAATTAATTAAAGATTAAAAAGGAAAGAAAAAAGAAATAAAAAGAAAAAAGAATGAAAAGCATAAGAGGAGCTGCATTTAAAGGAATTCTGCATTACAGTGTTTAATATTTAAGTGCACATTTTGTAATGGGCATAATGCTTAATTTATTGATTTGAAAGCTTTGGGCTTTTTAGAATTTTAGAAAATCTATCCCACATATAGTATTCATTATATATTATCTCTCAAACCTAAATATTATACTCTACTGATTTACATTTTTCGTCTTATGCTTGCTTACTTACTTGATTACAAATTCTTCTCGATAAATACCAAGAAGTTGGTGAGTAATCAATAATTAATAATAATTTTATAGCTATTTATGAAGGTATAGTTTAAAAGTTATCATTTAATGCTATTTTCTATATATAGCCAATACACTCTAAAAGTTCATTGATTTGAAGAGGATAATAATGGTTAGCCAAAATTTTCTGTTTTTCCACGTCCATTTTTTCTAATATATCTCTTCCTTTGTTATTGCTCACTTATTTTATTCTAAAATTAAAGAAAAGTCCATGCAACTGAAAAATCCATCCATACTCAAAAGTAATTTTTATGGTTATTTAAGATTTAATTAGTTTGGATAGCATCCATTAAATAATGGAATAAAGGCCTCTGGAAACTATGTTCTCCATGAAACCAATTAGAAAACTGCTAAAATGGTCAGAATCACCTTTTTCAGAACTCTAGAAATTAAGCAAAGCCTTCCAGTTATCTGGGGAGAAATTAGTCAAGAAAGTGGATGAATCTGGTTAAAAATGGTGAATTTTGTGGCATTTCAGTTTACTCAATTCAAATCCTTTTGAAAATGGCAGTCATCAGAGGATGCAAAACAAAATTTAAAACTTTTTCAGATCTTCATTCTCCCCCAAATGATCATATTTTGACCTGTCTGGAGGTTCCCTAGAGAATTCTACCAAATGATCATATTTTGACCTGTCTGGTGGTTCCCTAGAGAATTCTCCTTTCAAGGTTATCTTTAATCTGACTCAGAATTTGCCCAGTGTAGCCTTTTCTCCTGGGAACATGTTGGGGAATGGCAGGGGGTGGGGGCATAGAGTGAGAGACAATTGTTAAATTAATCAGCTGCTGGAGGGAATGAAAATTGAAGCAGACAACAAACTAACCAAAAAGCTTAAAAAGAAAATATAGGAGAGATGTTTGTAGTGGCTTTGAAGAGCTCTGACATATTCCTAGGAATCTAGAAGGTCACTCATATGTATAAGATTGTGATCATACTCAGGACTATGAGTACGCTCAGGACACACCTGGAAATGACCTAACATGTCACCTTGGGCTGATCTTGAGCTCTACACAAACAGGAAGTGAAGGCTAAGGCAGAGAGGTCAATTACCTGGCTGAGTTTTGAAGATATGTCTCAACAAGGACATAAGGGCCTCAACATAGAGGCCCTTAGCAAAGACTGAGTGACTGGTTGGTCCTGGGAGCTAAATGGAAATTTCTGCCCAGTCAAATGCTACACTAAGACAAGACTTCAGTAGATACACACAACAAATAATATAGATTTTACAGAATTAGTTCAGAAAAGCCCATCAGTCCATTTCATCCATTATGTTTCTATACACTAAGACAAATATTTTTTTTTAAAGTTAATTTTTTTAATTTTTATTTATTTATGATAGTCACAGAGAGATAGAGAGAGAGGCAGAGACACAGGCAGAGGGAGAAGCAGGCTCCATGCACCGGGAGCCCGACGTGGGATTCGATCCCGGGTCTCCAGGATCGCGCCCTGGGCCAAAGGCAGGCGCCAAACCGCTGCGCCACCCAGGGATCCCAAGACAAATATTTTTTAAAAGGAGTAAAGAAGATAATCCTAATCACAATAACATCAAAAACAATAAAATAAAATACTTAGGCATAAGTTCAACCAAAGAGATGAAAGATCTGTATACTAAAAATTGTAAGACATTGATGAAAGAAATTGAAAAAGACACAAAGAAGTGGAAAGATAATCCATGCTTATGGATTAGAAGAATTAATATTGTTAACCTTCTCTACTACCAAACACCATCTGAATTTAATTTAATCCCTGTCAATTCCAATGACTTCTTTTTACAGAAATAGAACAAAGAATTCAAAATTCATATGGAATCATAAAAGACCCTAAATAGCTAAAGCATTCCTGAGAAAGAACAAAGATGGAGGCATCATGTTCCCGGATTTCAAACTGTACTACAAAGCTCTAGTAATCAAAGCAGTATGGTACTGACGTAAAAGTAGACATATAGAATAGAAAGTGGAGAAATAAACCCCACATATGTAGTCAGCTAACAACTGGCAAGGGAATCAAGAATACCAATGAGGAAAGCAGTATATCTAAAAGTCCCTATAATAAATAATCAAACTAGATTATCAATCACAGAAAAAATTAAATTGGAGCCCTGTCTTATACCACTCATAAAAATTAACCAGAAATGGATTAAAAACTTAAACATGAGACTTGAAATTGGCAAGTGTTGGCAAGGACATGGAGAAAAGGAATCTTGGTGTTCTGCTGGTGGGAATGTAAATTGGTGCAGCCACTGTGGAAAGCAGTAAGTAGGTTCCTCTAAAAAAATTAAGAATAGAAATGCCATATGACCCAGTGATCCCACTTCTGGGTATATATCCAAAAGAAACTAAAGAAGTATATCAAAAAGATATCTGCACTCCTATGTTTATCACAGCATCACTCACAATAACCAAGATATTAAGACAATATAAATGTCCATGGACAGGTAAGTGAATAAAAAGATGTGAGATATTTAAGATACACACACACACACACACACACACACACAATGAAATATTATTCAGCCTTGAGAAAGACGAAAATCCTGCCATTTGTGACAACATGGATGGATTTTGAGCATATAATGCCAAATGAAGTTAGATAGAAGACAAATACTATATGTTATCACATACATGTACAATCAGAAAAGGCTGAACCATAGAAATAGTAGAAAGGTCATTACCAGTAGCTGGGAGGTGAGAGATTTGGGGAAGTGTTGATTAAAAGGTACAAACTTCCAGCTATAAGATGCACAAGTTCTGGGGTTCTAATGCACAGCATTACGATTATACTTAACAGTGTATATTAATATTTTCAATATTATATATTTGAAAATTGCTAGTAAAGTAGTTCACAAATGTTCTGACCACAAAAGAAGTAATTATGTCATGTAATGAAGGCTTTAGTTAATGCTAAGGTGGTAATCATATTGTAATATATAAGCACAGTCAACCTTTGAACAACGTGAGGGTTAAGGATGTAAACAGATGTAAATCCATGTGTAAGTCTTGACTCCCAAAAACTTAACTATGTAAATCCATGTGTAAGTTTTGACTCCCAAAAACTTAACTACTAATGTTAGGCAGAAAGCTAGGCATGAGTGACAGGAGGATGGACCTTAGATGTCCTGAGGGGGAGCCCCAAGTGAGGACTGCCCAGGGACTACCTCATTACTCCCATCTAGTAATAGGTTTGCAGTTACAACATCCTGGCAGAGGAAGAGGTAAGTTTATTGTGCTTGTTGCGCTTGTGCAGAAAGCAACCACTTCTTCTTATCTGACCTCTGTCTCTAGAATAAAAATGATGTTGCCATTTCCTACCCCATGAAGATATATTATTTTTTAAAGATTTATTTATTTGAAAGAGAGAAAAACAGACAGACACAGAGAGAATGTGAGAGTGGAAGAAGGGACAGAGGGAGAGATTTTTTTTTTTTTAGAGGGAGAGAATCTTCAAGCAGATTCCCTGCTTAATGTGGAATACTATGCATGGCCCCATCCCACAACTCATGATACCATGACCTGAGCCAAAATTAAGAGTCAGATGCTCAATTGACTGAACCAAACAGGCCCTCCCTTCCCCACACACAGATATTTTAAATATCTTGGGAAAGGACACATGCAGTTGGCTAATTGTTATATAATCCAGGCATGTCTAAAATGTTGGAACCCTAGGACCCACCCAAAAGAAAAAATTGACATAGGAGCACCTGGGTGGTTCAGTGGTTGAGCATCTGTCTTTGGTTCAGGTTGTGATCCCGGGGTCCTGGGATCAAGTCCCACATCAGGCTTCCTGCAGGGAGCCTGCTTTTCCCTCTGCCTATGTCTCTGCCTCTCTCTGTGCCTCTTATGAATAAATAAATTAAATCTTTAAAAAAATTGATAGCGCCAACACCCCAGAGTTTCCAGGGCCTTTGTCTATCTTGACTGGCCTACTCCTCCCTTGGAGTGTGCTTTAATAAAACTTTGCTCTGCTTTTTTGTTTCATTTTAGGTATAGGAATTATACCTCAGTTTTAGAAAGGAAAAAATTAAAATGCAAATGCCAAATGGGAAAATGCTTAAAATATATATTGTATAAATACACAAAATGATTAAATAATATTCTAGGATAAAAAGAAATATAATTAAAATCAATAGAAAATAAAAATAACTGGATAAACATGAGTAGAAAATTTAAAGAGAAAAAGTAAAAAAAATACAAATGTTAATAAACCTATGAAAAATATTCACTCATTAATGATTCAAGAAATATAAATGTGAAAATAATAAAGTATTCTGGCCATATATCTGGCCAGAAATTCTTTAAAAATGTCAATTTTGGGGACGCCTGGGTGACTCAGCAGTTGAGTGTCTGCCTTTGGCTCAGGGTGTGATCCCCAGATCCAGGATTGAGTCCCACATCAAGCTCCCTGCATGAAGCCTGCTTCTCCCTCTGCCTGTGTCTCTGCCTCTCTCTCTCTCTCTCTCTCTCTCTCTCATGAATAAATAAAATCTTTTTTAAAAAGTCAATTTTGTGTTGACAAAAGGTAAAGCAGAATTTCTGATGTTGCTAGTGGAATCTTACTGATTATAATTTGGTAATATCTATACAATTTCTTTATTGAGATAAAGTTGACATATATAATGAAATAAAATTGACATTTAATATATTAATTTTAAAAGTGTGTAAAATAATGATTCAATACTTGTGTATATTGCAAAATGATCACCACAATAAGTCTAGTTAACATCTATCACCACACATACATTTTTTTTTCTTGTGATAAGAACTTTTAAGATCTACTCTTTTTTTTTTTTAAGATTTTATTTTTATTCTTGATAGAGAGAGAGAGAGAAAGGCAGAAGCAGGCTCTATGCGGGGAGCCCAAAGCGGGACCCGATCCCAGTACTCCAAGAGCCAAAGGCAAGTGCCAAACTGTTGAGCCACCCAGGTGTCCCCAAGATCTACTCTTTTATCAACTTTCCAATATGCAATACAATATTATTAACCATAGTCACCATGTGGTACATTATATCCCCAGGACTTATATATTTTATAACAGTTATATTTTGTAACTGGAAGTTTGTATGTTTTGACCTCCTTCACTCATTTCCACTCACCCCTGATGCCTCTGGCAACCTCTGGCAACCACCTATCTGTCCTCTGTATCTGTGAGTTCAGGGTTTTGTTTTTTGTTTATTTTTCAAATTATACATATAAGTGAGATCATATAGTATTTGTCTTTCTCTTTCTCTGACCTATTTCACTTAACATACTTGCTCTCAGGGCCCATCCATGTCTTTGCAATGGCAAGATTCCATCCTATTTCTGTGGTTGAATATTATTCCATATATATACACATATAGACCACATTTTCTTTATGCATTTCCTCATTGGTGAGTACTTGGGTTGCTCGCATGTCTTGGCTTGTTCATGCAGTGAACATGAGAGTGCATACATTTTCCAAGTTAGAGTTTTCATTTCCTTCTCATATACAGACAGAAGTGGGATTGCTGGATCATGTAGTACTTCTCTTTTTAATTTGTGGAGGAAACGCCACAGTATTTTCCATTATGGCTGCAGCAGTTTATATCTTGTGTTTTCGATAATAGCCATCTGATAGGTTTGAGGAAATTCTTACTGTGGTTTTGATTCGTATTTCCCTGATGATGAGGGATGTTGAGCACCTTTCTATCTGTACGTATTCTTCAGAAAAATGTCCATTAAGTTTAAAAATAATGATCATATGCAATAATTACTTTTCTAGAAATTAACTGAGGAAATAATTAGCTGTGTACATCTTCATAATATGAGAATATGTATCACAGTATTAGTTGATAGCCTCATATTGGAAATGGCATAAATTTCTAAGTATAGAAAATACTAAGTTATGACACATGTGTACAATGGCATGCTCTTAAGTCATTTTAAATAATATGGTTGAGGAATATTTACTGGCATGGGAAAATGCTCAAACTATATTATTCAATTAAAAAGTAGGTCATAAAAATTACATAGAATAAACTCAATTGTGAAGGGTTTGTAGATGCATAAGAAATGACTGGAAGAAAACATATGTTTAGGAGTTAAGTATAAGGTGGTATTATGGGTCACATTTTCCGACAGAATTCTACATATGGCCTCCAACGTAGAGATACGAATTTATTTAGAAATCTGCTACTAAAATCCCAAAATTAGTCTGTGGCCATACCACTCTGAACATGCCCGATCTCATCTAAAAATCCCCAAATTACTTTTCCTCCTATGCTGAATGCCAGTAAACTCTTGGGTAGCCCCCACATAATGTGACTCTGAACTAAAGAAGGTTGTGCTCCTAGATGAGCATTGGATGAGTTTCAGTCCATCCCTCAGATTTTGCCTTTTATTGGCCACGCTGTCCTCTAGGCTAGCCTTGTTCAGGTTTATTTTAGGTATTTCTGAGGCTGCACGCAGGGTATAGGGTGGGCTTCAGACTGACTCAACCTACCACATGCACTCCCTGTCCTTATGCTAAGGTGTTACTGCAGTGAGGTACTTGTTAATACTGTGATAGGTTTCTTGAATTTTTAACCCTTGAAGAAAAAATGAAGAAATTGTATGAAAGAGTTATTTTACTATAACTATTGGCTTTTCTGCCAATGTGTTCACATATTATATTCTTGGATTTTAAAATGTATAGATGCAAATTACTCCGTATTTCAGTGAATTGACCCAAACTATGTATATGAGTTCCAGGGCAGTGAGGAAGACTTATGCTAACATCAACTACAATACTTAGAAGCGTTAAATAGGTTGCCTTCCATAATGTCGCAATAAACTATGAAGTTGCAATGAAATGGAATAAATTGAACTCATATTCCTAATCTAATATTGGGCACATTATTTTCTTGCTGGTATGAAAAGCTTTTCCTGCTGTGATTATTGTTTGCTCTTCTCAGGCTAGTAAATATCAGTGATCTTCCACACCAATCCCTCAAGGCTGTGATTTTCCCTTGAGTGGGTGTTAGCCCTCAGTTTTAGTATACACCTACATGATTGCTTAAAAAACAAATCTGAGTGATGATCCTGTAAAACTGAAAGAGACAGATAATATTGAAAACCTACCTGCTTGCTAAATCCATCATCTATATAAATTCTACTATTCTCAGTAAAAGGGAGTAGACAAAGTTCTGTGTAATGATGACCGCCTCCTCTCAAACCTCCTTCCCCACATCCCAGTTTCCTCCATTAGCCTTTGGAAGTTGCCACAGGATCCCCGCGCCATCCCACCCAGAAGCTCATCCTGAATTCCAGCATGTGCTGGGTTGAGTTCCCTCTGTCACATTTCCAATCACTTGGTACCATGGGTAGATCAGGCTTTATGGGGCCTGAAACTTATGAATTATGGGGACCTTATCTTAAAAGAATAATTGAATAAATGTAAAATTAGGCACAAGAACAAATATTTGGGACGCCTGGGTGGCTCAGCAGTTGGGCCCCTGCCTTTGGCTCAGGTTGTGATCCCCGAATCTGGGATCCAGTTCCGCACTGGGCTCCCTGCGAGGAACCTGCTTCTCCCTCTGCCTATGTCTCTGCCTCTCTCTGTGTCTTTCATGAATAAATAAATAAATCTTTTTTGTAAAAGAACAATTATTTATTTAGAATGAGAAAATAAATCTCAGATATCGGAAACATAAAAATCCAGAAAAAAACATTAAAATCCAGAAAAAGAACATAACAATTTTATTAATTAATGCCTGATACTCTGCTGAAATATTTTGCCTACATTTTTTTTACTGCAGTCTCCTTACTTGCCTTTTTAATACCTGGAACTTTTATCATAATGTTCTCTAAGGAAAAAAAGATAACGTAATCCTTCCACTAACACATTTGATCAAAACTTGTTTTTATGTTGGTAGTGAGATAAAATAAGAAACTTCCCTTAGGTTAATGCATAAAACAGGAAACTTCACAAGCAGCAATAGTATTGCTATTGATTTATACTCTTTTTTTTTTTAACAAGAGACAATTTTATAAAAATTCACATTTTCACAACAGTATGATGTATAGAGATTCAGACAGTTAATCTTTAACACAGAATGCTGTAATATTTTACACTGTGATGCCTGGGAAAATATTTCTAGAGTAACCAGCAGTCTGTGTAGGAAGCAGCAGCCCATGCTCCCAGGAGTAAATGTGAAGAACAAGCTACTGCTCACTACCTCAGGAGAGGCGGGCTGTGGAAGAATAGCTTGTCCCAGTTTAAAAACTATACTCTAAGAGCAGACCTTTCTCCAGTTCCTAATCTCCCCTTACTAGTTTTCTTTCTAATATATTTTTCCTGCCGTCTACCCAGGCTCCAGTCAGTGAGTAGCTTTCAAAGAGTATAAATCTTTACACAAGAATTCTGATTAATTTGATTTCATATAATTCAAGAAAGAAAAAATGAATTTTTGATGTAGTTGGATCAATTTTTCTCTGATTATAATTTTACAGTCTGATTATGGAAAGAGTTTTCCAGAGTAGCTTCTGGTTTCTTATATTTCAAACTTTCAGTGTTGGACACTAGAAGATGCATTCGTACTGACTTGTAGCCTTTAGCCTCCTTTCCTGTGCTCCATGTGTCACCCATTGGGAAGTAGGAATATTCCTGGAATATTCCACCCTGTATTAGTTTCCTATGACTGCTATTACAAATTATCATAAAATTGCTTAAAACATAAACATTTATTATCTTACAATTCTTGAGGTCAGAAATCTGAAATCAGTATTAGTGAGCCCCCAAATCAAGGTGTCAGCAAGGTTGCACTCCCTCTGAAGATTCTAGGAGAGAATCGAGCCTTGCCCTGCACTCCATCTTTGCATCTTGTGGTACATGGCCTCTCCCTCCATTTTCAAGGTCACACTGCCCTCTTCTTCCTTCTCAGATCTCCTTGAGATTGTATTTAGGGCCCACCTGGGTAATCCGGGATAATTTCCCCATCTCAAAATTCTTACTCTGTTTTGCATGTCACTTTACATTCACAGATGCCAGGAATTAAGATCTGAGTTATCTTTAGGAACCACTATTTATCTTACCATACACTCTCTCTTTAAGAGTCTCATAAATAACTTTACATGGAAGTAACTACAAACCACATATGTGCAAACTGAACAACAAAAACAAAACAATCCCATAAACACCTTATTAGAACCCTTCCAGCACTTTGGAAGCTTAAATTTTATTAGATCCGAGGTAAATGCACTTCTGTTTGATCTATGCCTCACTTATGACATTTAATGTTTTATGTTGTAATTGTCTCTTTCCTGGTCTGTCTCCACCAAAAGCTCTAAGTTCTTGCAGTTTGGGACATCATTCATGTATGCCCGGTACATATTGAAAAATACTTAGTAAGCGAGTAAACCAAACTGGTGGAGACAGCAGCACTTTGGATTTGAATCTGAATGGGAAGCCCAGATCTGCTATAACTTTCCAAAGTTACTTACACTTCCAGGCTTCATTTTTCATTTTTCATTTGTAGCGTTGTTAAAAAAAAAACCTACTAGATATGATTCTACAGGATTAAAATGATGTAAATTTTTTTTTCTTCCATACACACACACAAAGTGCTCACATCAAGTACCACAGTTCTGTGAAACAATTTCTTATCTTTTTAGGAGACGAGTTGAATTGTCTCAAATATATAGAAGGTTGGAGCACCAAAGAACCTTTGAAATCTCTTGGGTCTCAGTTTACTTTAGATAAATTTGTATAATCTCATAAAATATTTAGGAGAGTATTTAGCACACAGTTAGTATTCACACACACTAGGTAATAATAATGGCTATATAAATATACAACTAACGTAGAATAAAGTGAAGATTAGAATCTGGGTGTTCTGGTCTGCTGCCCATAGAGTCATGTTAGGTGGCACAGATAAAAAGGAGCTGTTCAGGGAAGATGAAGAGAGAATACTCTCTCTGCTTTTACATAAAGTATAAGAAAAGGGCCAGGGAATGTTAATATCAGATGAAAATAACGTGGAGGTAGAAGGATCCCACATGGAAACAGGAAGTAGCACGTGGTTATCTCCTACCTCCAGTGTCACCTTCTTTTTATTTTTAAAGATTTTATTTATTTATTCATGAAAGACACAGAGAGGGAGAGGCAGAGACATAGGCAGAGGGAGAATCTGGCTCCCTCAGGGGAGCCTGATGTGGGACTCGATCCCAAGACCTCAGGATCACAACCTGAGCCGAAGGCCGACGCTCAACAACTGAGCCACCCAGGTGCCTTCAATGTCACTTTCCTAGAGAGGCCCGTGCTGCCTGACCTCCCCTCCACCCTCAGTACCCACCCTCTGCAGTAGTCTTCTTACTGTGCTCTGTATTTTTACTTAGCATTTATCACTTTCTTACATGCTAGATACTTTATTTATGATGTTCATTTTCTTTCTTCATCTACTACATTCTCCCCAAACAGGAATAATTCATTGTTTCTTTTTAAATTTTTGTCTCATCATGCATTCTCCATTTCTGGAAAAATGCCTGGCACATAGTAGGTATGTGATAAATGTTTGTTGAATGGATGAGTATATTTTCCCTTCTAAAAGACACATGTTCTTTTTTGATATGAAGCCTTTTTGTGGAAAAAAGTATAAGAATTTTGTAAGCCTCCAGTTATGAAAACAACAAATTACATTAAGGTTGCTCTCATTTTAATAAATTGCTCAGTTGATTGGTTAGCAAGCCTTGACTGAATCCACTTTGGAATAATCACTGTGCCAAGCCTTTAAGAAGGGGCACAGAAGACTCTATAAACAAGCTATTTATAATCTAGTCAAGGACACAGAAGCAGTATATTTGGATGATTAGTGCACATTGCTGACTATTACATAATTGGCTCAGATAAAATTTATTTATTTTTTTGAGGTTTACAACATATATTTATTTTTTTTATTTTTTATAATAAATTTATTTTTTATTGGTGTTCAATTTGCCAACATACAGAATAACACCCAGTGCTCATCCCGTCAAGTGCCCCCCTCAGCGCCCATCACCCAGTAACCCCCACCCCCCACCCTCCTCCCCTTCCACCACCCCTAGTTCATTTCCCAGAGTTAGGAGTCTTTATGTTTTGTCTCCCTTTCTGATATTTCCCACACATTTCTTCTCCCTTCCCTTATATTCCCTTTCACTATTATTTATATTCCCCAAATGAATGAGAACATACACTGTTTGTCCTTCTCCGATTGACTTACTTCACTCAGCATAATACCCTCCAGGTCCCTCCACGTTGAAGCAAATGGTGGGTATTTGTCGTTTCTAATGGCTGAGGAATATTCCATTGTATACAGAGACCACATCTTCTTTACCCATTCATCTTTCGATGGACACCGAGGCTCCTTCCACAGTTTGGCTATTGTGGACATTGCTGCTAGAAACATCGGGGTGCAGGTGTCCTGGCGTTTCATTGCATCTGTATCTTTGGGGTAAATCCCCAGCAGGGCAATTGCTGGGTCGTAGGGCAGGTCTATTTTTAACTCTTTGAGGAACCTCCACACAGTTTCCCAGAGTGGCTCCACCAGTTCACATTCCCACCAACAGTGCAAGAGGGTTCCCCTTTCTCCACATCCTCTCCAACATTTGTGGTTTCCTGCCTTGTTAATTTTCACCATTCTCACTGGTGTGAGGTGGTATCTCATTATGGTTTTGATTTGTATTTCCCTGATGGCAAGTGATGCAGAGCATTTTCTCATGTGCGTGTTGGCCATGTCCATGTCTTCCTCTGTGAGATTTCTCTTCATGTCTTTGGCCCATTTCATGATTGGATTGTTTGTTTCTTTGGTGTTGAGTTTAGTAAGTTCTTTATAGATCTTGGATACTAGCCCTTTATCTGATATGTCATTTGCAAATATCTTCTCCCATTCTGTAGGTTGTCTTTTAGTTCTGTTGACTGTATCCTTTGCTGTGCAGAAGCTTCTTATCTTGATGAAGTCCCAATAGTTCATTTTTGCTTTTGTTTCTTTTGCCTTCGTGGATGTATCCTGCAAGAAGTTACTGTGGCCGAGTTCAAAGAGGGTGTTGCCTGTGTTCTCCTTGAGGATTTTGATGGAATATTGTCTCACATTTAGATCTTTCATCCATTTTGAGTTTATCTTTGTGTATGGTGAAAGAGAGTGGTCTAGTTTCTTCTGCATGTGGATGTACAATTTTCCCAGCACCATTTATTGAAGAGACTGTCTTTCTTCCAATGGATAGTCTTTCCTCCTTTATCGAATATTAGTTGACCATAAAGTTCAGGGTCCACTTCTGGGATAAAATTTATTGATCGAACTCAGAGAACAGGGCAATAATTAAGAACAAGAGTATCAGGGAGGTCTCCATGGATGGTGTAAGGACTTTAACAACTGGGTGTGAAACTGTCCTATATGTGACAATGTTGTCATCTTTATGAGCAATTTCAGTGTTGAAATGGAGATATCTCCATAACCCTGACCTCAAAGTTCCTCTACGTTAATAATTTCATGCCTTTCATTTAGTATTCACTCCCACTCCCATTGCTGCCTTTGTTCATATTTCTTTTTTATTAAAATATAATTGACATATAATGTTATATTAGTTTCAGGTATACAACACAGTGACTCAACAATTCTATGCATTACTCAAGTACTCACTATGGTAAGTGTAGTCACTATTTGTGTGCATACAATGTTATTACAATAGTACTGACTATATTCACGATGCTGTACTTTTCATCTCTGTGAGTTATTTTATAACCTGAAGTTTGTACTTTTCAATCCTATTTACCTATTTCACTTATAGATTTCAGTTAAAAAAAAAAGAATCAATCCTGAAGCAAAAACATATATGCTAACATGTTTATAAGATGTGAAAATCTTATAAGGAGGGGGCACAAATGGGAAGCAGGGGGAGAAGATAGCAGACACAAAGAGTTGGGATATGGATCTGGTATCCCTTCATAGCAAGTGCATCTGCTTGCTGAACTCATGGGATTGCCCACCATAAAGCCACATGAGCTACCATACCTCACAACATGCAGCCAGAGAGGAGAGAAGAATTTTCTCTACAAGCCTCTATCTGCAATTCGTCAAATGTTTACTCTGAGGATTGTTAAATTTACTTTGAGTTGCAAGTTGCATATGTGCAGGCACCAAACAGTTTCCAGAGCAATATTCACCTCATGGGAAAGAGATGGCAGACAGAAGATGAAAGGCATACAAGTGTGGGTGTAAGGCAGATTGGGACCACCAGCCACTGCAGCTGGGGCTGGATTAGAACCAGTGGCCAAGATCTCTTCATGTGTCCTAAGTACCTGGACCAAATGCTGAGCAAAGCACTGTGCAAATGGAAACAAAAACCAGAGACAAAACCCCACAATTTAACATGGCAAAACACACTCTAAAGAGTCTCATTAGACTTGAAACCCAGCCTTGTCTTCCACCCTTCTCTGGCTCTGGCCTTCCTTTTTGCTCATATTATCATAAGAGTAAAAACACTCTTTCTGGTTGATGCTTCTTTAAAAAAGAAACAAAACCCTTGAGAAAAAGTAAAATGAAGCAATACAGTAGTTCTGTGAATGTCTTTTCTGAAGAAATCAAGGTTAGGGTCAGGAGACTATGGCTTGGTATCAAAATGGATTCCAGTTTATCACTAGGACTTTGAAATGCCTTCTGAGTAAGTTGTCACCATCCTTATCATTGCCATCATCATCAACACCATTCCCTGGAAAGCCTGGTTGCAGGGATGCCACCTAGTTAACAATGCAATGTTGTGTGTTTGCAATAAAAGGGTAAAGGAATTAAAGATCACAACATTTTTGAAAAGATGGTATAAAAAATGATTGTTGTCGCTGTATTTAGGAACATCTATAGAAATGTAAACAGTAAAATATATAATTAGGTGTTGCTTGGCTGCCTTTGATGAGATTGGACAATGAAATCTTAGTATGTAGCCAAGTCTGCTCAAGCTACGTGTCCCTCAGAAACCCTCTCTCTCTGTTGTAGAGAGCAAGCTGGGAGCTCCCCCACTCGTTCAGCGTTTCCAGGTCCCCAGCTTCTGAATCTTCTCTAGCCCCACTGTTCCACTAGATGAGCATTTTCCCAGAAGGAACCTTTAAAATGTAAACAAAGGAAAATTAGTATGATTCTATTAGCGCAAAGACATGGGCATCTTTTCAGAGCACATGTTAAAGCCAAGCTACTCTGGGGCAGCAATGTTGGTGGGGGACACAGCTCCTAGTTTGTTTTCTTGTCTGGATTTTTGTCTGTAAGATTCACTACCTTAAATATTTCAGGTATAAACTGCATCTCAGCCTTTATACAGTAAATGAAATAAATCTAAACAGAAATGATTTCTTTTTCTTGTTAGTGTTAGTTCATTGTGTGATTAGATTATTCTGCAGTCAGTTATTTTTCTAATGACGAGACATAAACTGTGTAATCATGGAAACTTAAACACACAATTGCTGTTGTATCAGATTTTAGTAGCCTCAGATTTTAAAAAAAAGAACCTCTATGAATCTCTATGAATGAATGAATCTTTAGCCTTTTGATTAACTGTCAATCATCCTATTACAAAGTAAAGCCAGGTTGGGTTTAAAGTGCTGTAATCAGTACATCTAATCAGTGAATAGCCTTTGAAAGAAAGTTATGACCAAGTCTTTGAAAGTAAGGCAGGATCAGTTATTTTGGGAATAGATCGCTGGGTATAAAATTCATCTAGCCATAACATTACAGTAGCATAAGAGCTTGAACATGCAGCTCCCTTGAGGAGAGGTCTAAATCCTACTCTGGCTTAATAATACTTTTTTTTTTTTTTTTCCTGTGGAGGGCAGTAAAGTTAGCTATCTATTATGTAATTTGAATCTCAATACAATTCTCTGTGGTTGGGAAATTATCTAAATTTCTTTTTTTTTTTAAGACTTTTTTATTTATTTGAGAGAGATACAGAGAGAGCATGAGTGGGTGGGAGGGGCAGAGGCAGAAAGAGAGGGAGAAGCAGACTCACCCCTAAGGGCAGAGCCTACCTCTCGGGCTCAGTTCCAGGACACTGAGATCATGACCTGAGCTGAACTCAGATGACCTGACTGAGCAATCTGGCTGTCCAAATTATATGAATTTCTATGATACGGACAAGAACAACTGAGACAAAATAGCTGGGTTTCGTACTAGGCTAGTAACTGTGTGGACTAGATTTCAGGTCCCTTGAATCTTAGCTCAGCACTCTTCATTCACTATCTGATTGGAGACATACTCAGTACAGTGAAGTGATGGCCGCCCAATGTGGCATGTCCTCCTGCTGGATCACAGGGACAAAATGAAGGGGAAGACTTGTTCAAAAATTGTCACCAGTATATACTAAACATTTTCTATGAGTGAGTGCATATTGGATCCTATATCTGAATCATAAGAGGCTTTCTGTTTCAGAAGAACTTGCCATTTAGTCCAGAAAAAAAAAAAAAAAAAAAGAGTACATCAAATGCAACCACTAACTAAATGAGTGACTCGTGCTAAATATCAAAGCAGAAGTGCAATAAAGACGGGGCATTGATGCGCATAAAAGATCCCTGATAGGATTAGGCTGCATTAAAGGTAGTGGGCTCTGGCATGCTGTGAAGGCTGTACAGAATGCAGGTGATGGAAGCTGGAGGTGAGATTTCCAACATAAAAGATAGTTTTCCTTGGAATCTAGAGAGAGAGTCTTGGTGGGAAAAATGAGTTGACTAGTTTGATTCAAGCAGCTGATTTAGATTTCAATACAAAATTTTATGAGCCTAAGTGAATCCAGTATTGTTGTCATCCCAGCCTTAAATTCTTAGACAATTTAAGCAAATTGTTTTGTTCTATGCTGTATAGGCAGTGTCACTACCCAATAATGAGGTTTAATAAGTCTTGTTATAAATAACAGTCAACTTAAAACTAAATGTTGCCAGCATTACTTCTTTTACATGGATGTATAGTAGAAAAAAAAAAGATATTTGCCACAAGGCATTATAATAATATGCTCTGAAATATTTTCATAATTTTTTATTCCCAATATATTATAAATAACATATTTTTTTTAAAATTCACAAGTGAATTTTGTGGTTTAAAACATCTTCTGGGGGATCCCTGAGGGGCTTGGCGGTTTAGCGCCACCTTCAGCGTAGGGCACGATCCTGGAGTCCTGGAATCGAGTCCCGTGTCAGGCTCCCTGCATGGAGCCTGCTTCTCCTTCCTCCTGTGTCTCGGCCTCTCTCTCTCTCTCTCTATGTCTATCATGAATAGATAAATAAACAAATAAATAAATAAATACATCTTTAAAAAAATAAAACTTCTTCTGTATGTTGCCACATTACTTCCTCGCAGACATCATGGCAAATGGATGGTCTATATCAAATTTTCATTAGTTGTTTTAATTGATTGACAATCTACCATTATTAACTTTGAGGATCCACAAGGACCTCAAGGTTGGTCACTAGTTATCTAAATGGATTAATTTCATTATGTTTTATGTTCTATACTTACTTGCATAGGTACATTCTTGAAGTATGGATTGATTTTTATATATAGATTCCTTGACACATGGAGAAGAACAAAGTATGGAGACTTGGCTGATGGGAAACTAGTCACATCTTGTTGATATGAATTTGAAATATTTTTAAAGATTCATTTATTTATTTTAGAAAGAGGGAGGGAAAGAGAGAGAGAATGTGAGCAGGGGCAGGGGCAGAGAGAGAGGGAGGAAGAGAATCTAAAGAAGGCGCCACACCCAGCACCAAGCCAGACACAGGACTGGATCCCACGACTCTGAGATCGTGACCTGGGCTGAAATCAAAAGTCCAACAAGACTGAACCACCCAAAAGCCTCAGGAGGGTTATTCACTCCTGTTTAAGATGGTGGCACCACATAAGGCAAAAGGCGAGATGAAATGGCAAAACTTCATGGTCACCTCCGCCATGCAACATAATTTGGCAGTGCCATGCCAAATCATTCTGAAACCAACTCCACCAGGTGTTTAAAAAGGCCCCTCAAACGTCCATTGAGGCGTGATGTATAAGAAGACAACGAGGGGACGGGCACAGCATGTTCCCATAAGGAACGTCCCGTGCCTTCCCTGTCCCCACGTGGCACAGCACGAGCCCTGCCTTTTCCGCTTGGTGGCTTGGAAGGCCAGGCTGAGGGAGCTCAATTTCCAGTGCCTTCTACTGTTCCTGCCATGGGTCAGTCTTCCTCTACCACATCCCATCATATGGTGGATGGTGGTTTGGACTCCAGAGTTGGCAAGTTTTTTAGGGAATTCAAGCTGGGAAGCCAAATTGTCCCTCAGGAAACCATCAATTTGATTCAATCACATCTAGAGGAGAGGGACCTTCAGAAAGTGGTTTATGATTAGTGATGCACTGAGAAAAATTGAAAATACCTCTCTGAACTTTGCTGTTATTGGAGAGTCTGGGGCAGGGAAGTCCAGCTTCATCAATGCCTGAAGGGCATGGGACAAGAGGTAGAAGTGGCTGCCACCAAGCTGGTGGAGACAACGTTGAAGAGAATCAAATACAAACACAAATATTTTCCCGATGTGATATTGTGAAACCTATCTGGCATGGGGACCACTACCTTTTTACCACTGAGTATCTGAAGAAAATGAAATATTGGGAGTATAATTTCTTTATTATCATCTCTTCTACATTCTTCACAATCAATGATGTACAATTATCTACAGCAATTAGAAAAATGAAGAAGAATATCTACTTTGTCTGAACTAAGGTGGACAGTGATTTACATAATATAAAAACCAGCCAACCCAAAAACTTCAATAAGGGTAAAATTCTGCAAATGATCTGCAATGACTGTGTGAAACATCTGATGGAGGCCAATATGAGTGATGCTCAGATCTTCATCTTCAGCTTTGAGTTGTTTTAACTATGATTTCCAAAGCCTGGAGATCACCCTTCTGAGGGAAGTCCCAGCCCACAAACCTCACATCTTCATGCAATATTACCAAGTCTGCCATTGACGGGAAGAGGGATTCCCTGAGACAGAAAAATCTGGTTGGAGGCCATGAAGGTTGGAGCAACAGCCACCATCCCTTGAGGCTGTTGCTTGATCAGTGATAACGAGGTGGAGGAGCTGGTGTATACTTTACACCTCTACAGGTCTTACTTTGGGTTGGATAATGCATTCCTGGAAACATGGCCAAGGACTTTCATGTGTCAGTGGAGACACTCAAGGCAAACCTTATGTCTCCCCATTTGCTATCAATTGAGAAGGAGGATGAGTCATTAGAGGAAAAACCGTTGAGATATGTGGAAAAAAATCTGCTGTTAGTGGAGGACTCATTGCCACTGGTCTTTACTTTAGAAGATTTTCTATTTGCAAAATTATTTCCTTGAGACTGTGGCAAATGATGTGAAAGTTCTTCTTTTAAAAAACGAGTTTTTAAGGACCCTGAGGGCTCTGGGCAAACCGATCTGCATCTGAATGTCGGGAATGAAAAATGGGAAAAGTGACGTGTTCAGCTCCTGAATTATTCTCAGTGCTGGCATGGCACTGGTGCCTGGAAAGTTGATTTAGGGCTTCCTTCAAACATCCTGATCCATTCCCCTCCAGATGTATCACAGACATTTCTATAATTCACTCTTGAACAAACCACAATGTTAGTGACTATTATTTGATAGTGAGAAAACGAAGGACAGGAATCTGGAATTTTCTGCTCAGTTGAGAGATTAACACTTTGTGTCATGGTTACTACATACCCATACCCAGCACTGGTCTTTCTACTGACGTAGTAAAAAATAGCTGTTCACACAGTAGAACCTTGAAACTGACTTTTAAATAAATGCATACATAGTTTGGGTTTTGCATTCCTCTCATAGTGTTGTGAATGCATAAATTCTGATCATTGATAGATCGTCAATTAATGTTGAATGATTATCCTCCTTGTCCTTTCTAAGGTTATCACTTTATTTAAAAACATAAAAGATAGTTGACCATGGGTCACAGGAAATGAAAGAGAAACATTAGCTAAGAAAATGAGTGAGAAATATCAGAGAGGGTGACAGAACATGAGACTCCTAACTCTGGGAAACGAACAAGAAGTAGTGGAAGGGGAGGTGGGCGGGGGGATGGAGTGACTGGGTGACCGGGACTGAGGGGGGCACTTGACAGGATAAGCACTGGGTGTTATATGTTGGCAAATCGAACTCCAATAAAAAAAAATACAAAAAAAAAAAAGCCTCAGGAGGTTGAAATTTTTACATGAAGTGCACAAATGTTTATCTTAGTAAAAATCTAGTTCTTAGTTTTTTTTTTCTTTCTTTTGGGAAAAAGCTCATTTGGAGATCATTAAAAATAGATTTATTCTACTTTTGAATGTTTGCTTTCTCACAAAAGGGAATCTATGGAAATGAGAATTTGTGAGCTGGAAATAAATGGCAGACACACATGATGAGTACACACTCTTCACAGAGGTGTGAGCAGGCTTGAGGAAAGCAATTAAGCAACCTGAAGCAGTTAGGGTGGGGCTCAGTGGGAAGCTTTCATCTTTTGAGATAGGGCACACAGTGGATGAAGAAAAGCTGTGGCTGCAGCAGTGGCCCCTCTGGCAGGAAGGAGATCTGGCCTTTGAGAAAGGAGGAAGCCACTGCCAAACCCCAGGGCCACTGGAAGGAGACAGAGGAGCAAACACCTTGACATTTCCCCACTTCTGACATCTAAATTATGAATGTCTCTCATTGACAAAACACAACCAGAAGCTAGAAGGCCAGGATCGAAGTGATGTAGCTCAAACAGCAGAGCAGTGATGTAACCTTGAGGAGCAGCAAAGGATGAAGCATTGTGGTCAGTAAACCTGGGAGGCCAAACAGAGGACATTCATGAAAGTCCACTCCTTTGTCCCTCTTGTCTTTGGCCACTCTTGTCTTTGGGATTTCAAGAGTTCTTTATATGGATGAAAATAGTGGGCCTGGTGCCAGGGTCACACAAATTTCCATATCATTAGAAGAGCTATTGCAAGATGAAGTCCATTCAGTCAATACTCCCTTCTAAAACCTAAAATATTAACACCATTCATGATATTTATTATGTAAGGTGAGGAGAAGGAAGAAAACCACTCATTCACATAAGATGTTACTGCTCTAGCTCCTGATTTTGTAAGTTGATCAGGAAATCCAGGTTTACCATCATAACTGCGATTTTCTACAACTCATCTTTCTGTAACTCTCTGCCAGCCCCTCTGCTGGAAGTATTCTTCAGTTTGTGAAGTGACCCAAACCTTTATTCATGTAGGTCTGGGTTCTTGGAGGCCCTCTTTATAGAGTGACTGCAGTTTTCATTGAATACAATTTGACAAAGTGCTAATGACAAAAAAGCATCCCTGAGAATCCTTTGGATTCCTTACATGGATAGCCTTTCCCTGTTCTATATCAGCAACCCAGTTTCCTCTCTAGGTAATTGGGGTTGAAATGTCTGCATTTCGGTTGCTCAGTAAGAACTCCAAAGAGCCAGGAAGCATTCTTGGCTTCCAATGTAACAGAACCAGGATTGTGAATTCTGGTGGAAGCATTCCTTCGTGGATATTTGAACCTTCAAACATACTTGGTCCAAAATGGTAGACAAAGAAAGCAAAATTTTCTGATGTGAGTTGTTAGGTTTAACAGTGATAGAGGCCACTCTCATCTCCTCCTCCCGTTGGTTCCAGACCTGAAAATTCTAGATGTAGCAGGGACCAAACCATGAATTAGTCTCTGACTTACAACCTAATGCATCCTATAAAAAGTGTCCCAAACAGTGCTATTTCCTAGATGATAAAATAACTGAGTCTTCTACTGGTTGTTTCACCATCTTGTCAAGCCAGCTGCTTCTGAGTGATAAAACTCAGAAGTTTTGTGGGTAAGACACGTTAATTCTGTGGACATGAGCTCATTTCCAAAAAAAGAAAAAGAGATTTGTTCAGAGATAATTTTGAATAAGGTATCATGCTGATGAAGATGGCCTTCTATAAGTTCACAAACAGTGCTACAGACAAGGAAGAAAAACGTAAATCTGAGGCACACATCTAATCAACCTGCAACCATGCAGTCAGCCAGTTCCTCAGGGTGATGGAATCATATTGAAGGCTGTATTACCTCTGCTGTTTGCAGGTTGGCGCTCAGTAGTGGCAGTGGTCAGATTACCCCAGTGAGGTGTAATCCATTCTGAGTTGTGGTTGGATTCATGGGCTTTGTCCCTGCCATCAAGACTTATTTTGCATGAGCCCAGGGAGCAAATATCAAGGTGGCAGAAATAGGCTGTCTGACATCAGAGGATGTTCATTTCATTCTCTTTGGTGATTGAGGCTACTTCCACAGTGCATGCCTGCTGGGTGGCATTACTCAACTATCCTCACCTTCTGAATCCATTGCATGAGGGCTAGCCATAAACATTCTCCCCAGATGTCTTTGTTCTTCTCAGATCCTTTGTTTAATTGAACAGCACCTTAGCCACTGCCCATAAGTCACTGTAGATTCATACCTCAGACCATCTCTTCTATAGAATGGCCAACCATACATACTGCCCACAGTTCTTCCCAGTGGGACAATACCCTTTCCTGACTCTCTTTCAGAGCTACATTGGAATAGTGCTCTAGAAAGATGGACATCCCCTTCTGAATGGGGTCATATGTTTTATAGATTTATCCATAAATAGGCTGGTATTCTTTTCTGTTACTTGGTCTTAGGGGAACTTCTCTTGAAATGCTACGTGTGGATTGAGGGAGAAATTGTGAAGCATTTGGAGAAATTCACCCAGGGGGCTGTGACCTTTGTTAATAATGCAGTCAATCTATCTACCAGCAGGGGGTAGCTAGAACACAAAATCTCTGATATCTCTCTTCTAGCAACTTCAATCTGTCAATGTGACCCTTGACTGACCCAATGGGAAGCCAGAAAGCAAATCAGATTAATGCCAGGGCTATAGAACAATATACAGAAGAATGGAAATCAATCTGCAGGGACCAATGAAGAATATCCAGAAGAAGGTGCTTATAAATCATGTATTTCCTCTTCTGCCTCTCCTTCCTTTCTCCCCACCCTTTCTTCTCTGTGTCTCTTTCTCTGTCTTCATTTGTCTGTCTTTCTCACACATACACACACATCACACGCACAACACACACAGGCACATTCATGACTATATGAGCAGTAAAAGCATTTTGTTGATTCACAAGATAAGTGTCATTTGTTGCCTTCTGTGATGGCAAATGGGCTTTTGAAGATCATTACCAGTGCCCTCCAACATGACTCTTCTGAAAATTATGTGGAGCTTCTGTCTGTCTAAAAATGAAACTTGCTTTTCCCAAACATTGCACTTTAGAATAGTCAAAGTCTAAAATGCAGTGCCTCAGCCTAGTGATTTGAAATTCCCATAGGAAAACGTTTATTTTAGGTGGCACTCATTCCTTTGACAGCTTGTCTCATAGGGAGCCAGCAACAGTAGCAGCAGCAGCATATTTTAAAATGCTGAAGCCATTTACATTTGTATTAGAATCTTTTAATTGAATAATAAATAATTATGAGGTATTGGGCTCAAATCTGAGTTGGTTCCAGAGGTAATTTGTTATTTTCTACAAAATGATTCAAGGAAAGTTTAAAAATCTACTTTGGGTTAACATAATTACAAGACATAAGAATGATTTCAGAAGATGGCTTATAAGAATATAATGAAAGAGTGGTGAATGAGCTGAAGTTTTGAAGAGATTGCCAAAATGAGGAAAAAAGATAAACCTTTGCATTTTAAGTCAATACTTGGATCACTATTCATAGAAAATAAATGTAAAGGAAGTGGGTGTGAACCTGCTTGGCAAAACATTCTGTTTTATTTTCTTTTTCTTCAGAGCTCAGAGGTTCTAATCCAATACTGTCCTTAGAAGCAGTTTATAAACATATTCAAATAAACAGATAGCAGGAAATTATAAATAGTGCCTATTGTGATACTGTTTACAGTATCAAAGTAATGAAAGGGCATCCAAGACATTACAAAATAAGCTGAGATATATAATACCATAGAAAGCTTTGTTCTAAAAAATAAAAAAATAAAAATAAATAAATAAAATAAAATAAAATAAAACAAAAAAAAGAAAGCTTTGTTGTACATGAGTCTTAATAAGGAGTGTGTCCCTCAGGGGATTACTGCACATAATCACTCCTCCAAACTCCGAGGCTGAGACCTGACCAGCTTCCAGTAGTTTAAGGTCTCGCTCCTGGGACCACCCAGCCCCCTTTTGAGTTCCTGTATGGAAACATTCAGGGCTGTCAAAAGAATTTATCATTTGCTCTTGCCACCTGAGGGTAGGCCCTTGCCCTCCCTTTCTTAGAGCGCTGAGGGTTACAACTGTGGATCCTTCCTCTGTTTCTTCGAGATACAGATGCAAGTCCTAGAACCTAGCAGTGTCTTTCTCACAGACCTGAAAAACATTTCTTTGATGTAGTCATCAGGAAGGATAGAGTCTCAAACTTCCGTAACTTACTGCCAACTGGCAGATTCGATGGGCTTCACTTCCTGACTCTACTGAGGTCCTGCTTGCCACACTCCCCATCTCTACTCATTCTCCCTCTAAAATGCCAAGTCACCCCTGTGCAAATCAGAATGGGGCTCCGCGCTTTCTCCCATTGTCAAAGATCACTGAATAAAATGTTTTCACTACTTTAACTAAAGTCCAGCTTTGTTTCTCTTTGACAAAACCACCTCTGGGCACCAGCAGAGAGGTCCCTCTGTAATGAGAAGTCACAAAACCTCCCCCTTCAAGAGTTTTACTAAATAGGTTTCTTGTGCTAGGTGCTTTCAGTTTATCAAACCTCAGAAGCAAAATATAAAATAAGAGTCTAAAAGCAACTCTGAAAGAGATGCAAGTTTGGTTTGTAATCGTTTGCACTGAGGGATGCTGCTGCCAATTTTCAAAACAAATAGCATTTGCAAAGCATCATCTAGTTGATTTGAAGGATGAAAGAGAGAACCTGTAAAAGGTCTTTGGGAATTAAAAAAAAAAAAAGGCCTTTGGGAGTATTCTTTGAACAGACAAAAACAAATTAATTAGAGAGAAAAAACTTGGGAATGAAACCCCCATAACATCTTCTTGACCTTGGCATTTTCAAGGAAACAGTGTTCCCAGAAGATTTTAAGCTGAGCTTTCAGTCCCAGGCAAACATAGAAATCATCTCGCTTGTCAAGAAGGAAGTGAGGTATTACAAAAATAGAAAAGGGATGATAAAAAAACTGGACTTAAATTAGCATTTAAAGTTTCTAAAAGGCTTGTCAAATACAACCAAACATTTTGAAACTCTTCCTTTCCATCTACTAAATGTGTAAGAAATCTACCATATGGTACTAATAAATTAGTTTCTAACAGTACATTTTCACTTCTCCACAAAAACTTGAAAGTCAGCACAACTAGGTATTTATTTACAAAAGTATATATTGATAAAAGATATTCAGAATGCTGACTCACATTAACTTGAAAAGAAAAACCAATTTACATTCAATAGTTAGTTACAGTGTAATACATAGGTGGTAAAAATATCTAGTTACTGAGACATTTTGTAAGTTAAAATATCTAACTCTCAATTTCCCAGCCATCATGGAAAAATGGGAGCTTAATGGATTTATTTTCAATATCCACCTTACAAAACAGTCCTTGTAGAGGTGGAAATGGTTATATTAATCAACAATAAATCAAAAAACCATTACTTATTATTAAAAACGAATTAAGAGTATTAACACTAGTCTGGGAGCTGTGGTGATATAGAAAAACAACAGAAACGTTACAGGAAACAAACAAAAAGAACATCATACCAGCAGTGGGAATACAGCATAAGAGAAGAAAAATCTTTTCTCCTCTATCCTTCTGAGATCCTACCTAAGATCCCTGTCATAAAAGATTAACAGAGTAAAATAAACAGAAGTTCATTAACATATAGGCCTCATGAATATACAGCAGACACTCAAGGAAAAATGAGTAATTCTCCAAGGTGGCTTAGAATTCCAGCTTCTCCAGCATCCTCAACAAAGAACCATAAACTTGTGAAGAAAGATTGAAAAAAGGAGAATGGGTTTGGGCTTCCAAGGCCAGAGATAAAGTCTACTTAGTGACGTTTGTCGAATAGATTTGATTAAATAATTTGATTTTTTTTACACAAATAAATGAGAAATACAGGTAATCTAGTTAAAAATGAATTTCAGGATAAATAATTTTTTTAGTAAAGCAAAATTAATACAATATTTGGGACATTTTATATTAAAATTGTTTTTTATTTTATTATTTTTTTAAAGATTTTACGTATTTATTTGAAAGAGAGAGCACTAGCAGGCAGAGGGATAGAGGGAGAGGGTAAAACAGACTCCCCACTGGGCAGGGAGCCCAACCCTGAGCCAAAGGCAGATGCATAAGTTGCTTCAGGGCAGACTGAGCCACCTAGATGCCCCTGCCTTCTATCTGAAATTTAAATTTAATTGGTATGTCTTGTTTTGGCTGGAAATCCTAGATTCTGAAGCTAGGTTTGTACCATAATTCTGCTCTTCCATCCTTGACACATGGCTTCCACTCTCAAAATCACCTTTAGGTCCTAAGACTGGCTATAGCTCAAATAATCATGAATGAGATGAGCAGGAAAATAGAATGAAAGGGCAAAAGGCCCCAAATAGCCACTGTAGCCTTCTTTAAAGAATTTTCTGGGAAGATTTCCATGGTGGCTTCAGCTTATGATGGAGGCTGGGGAATGTAGACTTTTTAGCTGGGCATATTGCCCAGCTCAATAAATAAAGTTGAATGAACCTGGGGATCTATAAAAAAGAAGGTAAGAACTCATGTTGGGTAAATAACTGGAAGTTTTTACCATGCTTCATAAAATATTTGCTCCTGCCTTTATATAAAAAATAATGTCTTCCATTACTTATAATTGATGCAGGAAAAAATGAACCACATTTACCTCCTAACTTTCAGTCTGAGAAGCACAGGCTAACGTATACTTAAAATTAGGCTCTGAAATCAGACAGCTTGTCATATCTTGTTGTGATGATTAAAAAACTTAACAAGTGCTCTCATCCATTAAGTAAAGCTTTATCCTTCCCACTCTTATCCTGGGCTTTTTGTCACAAATAAGGGAGAGACCCGAAAAGGTTTGAGAAAAGGCAAAGATTTCTTTACTGAAGTGGAAGAAAAAAAATGAGTGGGAGAAAAGCAAGAAACACAGAAAGAAAACAGTCAGGCTTCAGAGAAATTGGGGCTATTTCTCAAATATTATTTATTGCTTTATTTTTATTTATTTTTTAGAAGTTTTGCAAGTATTAAAAAGAACAGGGTGGGGAGGTTTTGAGGTGGGGGGGAAGGAAAATGTGAGGAGTTGCCACAGACCATAAATTAGAAACTCTGTCCTGTTATATTGTTAAAGAAAATGTCCCTGAAGGAGGGAATTCCTCTCAGCTCATTTGAATGCTGTCCTGTGCATGTGCTAGTTAACAAAGCAATGTTGTATATTCATAATATGAAGGTAAAGAAATTTAAGTTCGCAAGATTTTTGGAAACATAGTACGGCAAAATCCTATCTCAGTGTATTTGAAAACATCTATGGAGGTATCAATGCTAAGACGGATACTTAGGTATTGGTTTTTCGCCTTTCATAAGTCTGGACTCTGCAACTGCACAGGCCCAACACAGCCCAGGCCGTGGCCGCGTGTCTCTTGGACATTCATTCTCTCAGCTTTAGAGAGCAGAGCTGAGATGCAAAAAACATTCTTGCCCTTTTTGAAGGCTGCTGCCTCTACTCAGCTCCTCCAAGTTCCTAGGTTCTGAAACTTCACTAGCCCCAGTGTTCTAATGCGATGGGCATTTTCCAGGAGGAAACATTAATGTAAACAAAAGAAAATGAGTAAAATTCCATGTGTGCAAAGGCATGGGCATTTTTGTGGAGCACAGACAACTGGGATGCAAAACTAGCAGTGCACGCAGCCCCTGGTTCCCTATCTATCCTGCAATGCTATCCAGATACTCGATGGAGCCACTATCTGGAGATTTAAATTGATTTGATCTTTGGGGTGCCTGGGTGGCTCGGTCGATTGAGCATCCAAATCTTGATTTCATGATCTCAAGGACTTGGGAATGGGCCCTGCATCAGGCTCCTCTTGCTCAGTGGGGAGTTTGCTTGAGATTCTCTCTTTTCCTCTGCCCCTACACCCCCCCCCCCCAAATAAATAAATCAGATCTTTAAATTGAACTGGGCTTTGAGTCTTAGCTGATAGCAACTTAAGCCAAGTGGAATCCTTGAGCCTTCCTGAATCTGTTGATCTGTAGTTGTAGATAAACTAGTTGTGTCACTGGGGGCCTGGCTATTTGAAGCTTGTCCTCTGGAACCTGCTCCATCTCCTCAGTTCAACTCTTGCCGTGCCAAGTAATAATAATAGTGGGAAAATAATAACATCAATATTTAGTGCTAACTTTGTGCCAGGTATCATCTCATTTTTCAGGTGAAGAAAGGTTTAGTTAACTTGCTTCAGTTCCAAATTTATGAGGCGATAGAATGAGATTCAGCTTAGGTCTGTCTGCCAACAAAACCCATGCACTTACCTGACTATAGAAATCCAAATTCCTTGGCTTTGAGACTATTGTGTCCTGAATTTTCAAGCCCTCCCACCCCGAGCAGTCTCCATGGCTCTGTGCAGGAAGGCTCACCCCACTCTGGCCCTGTGCTGCTGAGCTAGCAGGTGTGAAGTCTGTATCTAATTACAGAGGTGTTTAGCAACACCCCTGGTGCAGGCTAGCACCTTGCCCTTGCTGCTTGAGGAGCGAGCAGTATTGAAAGAGAACCCAGAGGGCTGGCCACCTGGAGCTCTTCAAGGAGACTCTGGTCAACTGAACAGAGACAACCTTCTTTCCATTTCTTCAGCAACTCTATTTGGGCCACCCACTAAGCTCCTCCTGCTGGAATTCTCCCAGCCCTTGCTCATTTCCACAGGATGGAATAACCAGAAAGGTCTTTCTCTGGCTTCCCACTGATACCGCATCTCACCCTCATCCTTTCTTTCATCTATAGGCATTAATAGCATCTCTTAATGTTATTCTTACCACATATAAAAGTTTAAATACATCTCAGTATAACATCGTATGCATTCACAAGCCCCTTAGATTTTTCTCCCCTTTCATGAAATCAAAGCTATTTGCTCCACAATATGCAATATTTAAGCCACATTTGATAGATACCAGGCACTGAGTATTAAGTGTCAGAGATATAATAATGAACAAGAAACAAACCTACCCTTGAGGAATTGGTAGTCCAATGCTGAGGTAGGTGTGCAATTTAATCTGACTTCAGACGAAATGACAGAAATGCTATAATGAAGCTAAAAATAAAGGTCTTTCTGCAGAAATGGGTAACTTATTTCTATTAAATGCAATGCTGAGTGAAAAGGCAGTGAATTTCAGGCCTATTATTTGGAAAACTAGTTGAGTTCATGTAGTTGATGACTTCCAGAACAAGGGAAATGCACTTACTAGTGCAGATGATGGGTATGTTGAATAGAGTGTCCAATCACTGACCAACATTATGACCAAAGACCATCAAGAGCCATTGAGGATTGAGTTTTAAGAAAAGGCAGTTCTATCAATCCTATGTAAAAGCATTACTTTAAAATATTCTAGAAACTGTGGGTCAGGGCTCTGAAATGTCAATCCTCAAATATTCAAGAGAGAAAACTATGATTACTGTCTCAGACTTGTCAAATCACCTCCTGAGAGGTAAATGATGTGTTCCAAAACAGAATGTGTTCATTTTGCAAGCAATTTTGCATTTTGTAGGAAAGTGAAAAACTGCCTACTGTGGCATAATTTTAGCTGTCCCCAGGGCTCCATTTACCTAACATGATGTCTTCTGGCATGGAGCACCTCTCTTACCTTCTGAAATCCCACTGAAATTAGGAGCAGGGCTATGATGGCATTTTTAAAAATGCAAGTTGGTGTTTGAAGAAGGTCAGTTGAGGGACACTTATTGAGAGAAAACCTTTTTGGAGTGTTATTAAAAGTCTCAAATTTAAAAAAAATAAAATAAAATAAAATAAAAGTCTCAAATTCCCTCCAAAGTCTGCCCCTTCTATCAGAGTGCCAAAACCCCTTCCAACGAATGAGTGCTTGACCACAAGAGTGGTTGTAACATTGTGGAGTAATGCCAAAAGGTTTTATTTTATTTTATTTTCTATTTTATGATTTTCCACTTTTACCTTTACTATTTGTTTTCTCCTGCTTATTTTAAATGTAACTTGCTCTATTTTCTTGTTAAGTGAAAGTCAATATTGTTGATTTAAAACCTTTCATTTTTTTTAACATAAGCATTTATGCTACAAATTTCTTTCTGAACATTGCTTCAGCTGTACCTCACAGAATGTGATACTTTGTTAAGCTCTCACTTTCATTTTATTGAAAATCTTTTCTAATTCCCCTTGTGATTGCTTTTTTGATTCATGGTTTATTTAGTATTGTGATGTTTAGTTTTTAAATGTGTGGGGTTTCTAATTTATTACGACTTGCTTTACGCTCAAAATGTTATGGTCTAATGTAGTAGATATGCCCCATGCATTTGAAAAGAATGAATAAAGTGATGAGCTCTAGTAAATGGAGTAGCATATAAAGATCAAATAGGTCAAGATGGTGGATAATGTGTTCAACCTTCTGTCTTCACTGATTTTCAATCTACTTGTTTGATTATTTATTCAGGAAGGAGTAATTAAGTCTACAATTCTAATTGTGGATTTGCCTATTTCTTCTTTAGTTGCTGTCAATCTTTACCGCATGTATTGCAAGACGATCTTCTTGGGTCATAAACATTAGAACAATTACATCTTCTTAATTAATCGACTCCATTGTCATTATGAGATATCCATCTATATCTTTGTTTTGAAATCTACTTTGTCTTGTCTACCTTCAAAAATATACATTTTATGTTTAATGTAAGAATTTTATAGCATTTTGCTTCCATTTTTCAGTCCTGGTTTTGTTATTCTTTATATATGTTGTTGTTGTTTTTTTTTTTTTTTAATTTTTATTTATTTATGATAGTCACAGAGAGAGAGAGAGAGAGAGGCAGAGACACAGGCAGAGGGAGAAGCAGGCTCCATGCACCGGGAGCCTGATGTGGGATTCGATCCCGGGTCTCCAGGATCGCGCCCTG
Organism: Vulpes lagopus; assembly: GCF_018345385.1. Classification (NCBI taxonomy): domain Eukaryota; kingdom Metazoa; phylum Chordata; class Mammalia; order Carnivora; family Canidae; genus Vulpes; species Vulpes lagopus. The sequence continues at coordinate 75,393,818 of NC_054832.1, forward strand.
GGCCAAAGGCAGGCGCCAAACCGCTGCGCCACCCAGGGATCCCCCTATATATGTTGTTTTTATGTGTGAATCAAAAACCAGACGCTACATGTTATTATTTTTTGAAATGGTTGATTAACAAACTATAGAAATGATCCCTGAAAGTACAGAAGAAATGAGTGGGAAATATCAGAAAGGGAGACAGAACATGAAAGACTCCTAACCCTGGGAAACGAACTAGGGGTGGTGAAAGGGGAGGTGGGTGAGGGTGGGGGCGACTGGGTGATGGGCACTTGACGGGATGAGCGCTGGGTGTTATTCTATATGTTGGCAAATTGAACACCAATAAAAAATAAATTTCTTTAAAAAAGAGGAAAAAAAAGAAATGGTTGATTATACTTTAAAGAGATTTAAAAGGAGGGAAAACTTTTTTTATATTTATCCATATATTCACCATTCTGGTACTTTTCATTCTTCTGTGTAAATACAAATTTTCATCTGGTATTATTCTCTTACTGTCTCACAACTTTACTCCAGCTGCTATGAACATGAACTATTCCCATTTCTGTGTAAGCTCTGAGAACTCTCTGATCTTATGTCATTTGATGGTTCTTTTTTCTTTTCTTTTTTTTTTCTGTTTTTATTTTAATTCTAGTTAGTTAACATACAGTGTTATATGAGTTTCAGGTGCACTAGTGGTTCTTTTAACACTTGACAAAGGCTGATGAGAATCTCTTTGTCATCTCCAAAGCTTCCTCTGTAGAGCTACCACCTACCCCAAACTTTTTCCCTCAAATTCTAGCTACCTCAGCTTCCTTGAACTCCTCAGCTCTGCCAAACTCCCAGGCTCTGCCTCGATTTCCTGTCTATCCTACAGGCCTGGAAGATGCCTCAGGCAGTAATCTGGAGCCATTTTGGGACTAACCTTGCTGTTTTCCTCCTCTCAATCCTGTACTGCCTTTTTTCTGAATAAAAGTACTTACTTAATATTTTAAAAAGTGGTTTTTGAGTTGTTTGTGGAAGAAGGCAAGTTCCATAGCAATTCATTTTTCATGGGTAAAACTGAATTTTAAACATTTCCCCATAAAAGTTGGGAGCATTTCTATTAAACTAATTAATAATTTTTGTTGATAGCCTCAATAGCATTCTCAATAGCATTCATGTTATTGCATGAAATATATTAGCTATTAATATATGGTTTATATTACAGGGCTTTCGATCTTTACCAAACAACTAGAATCAAAGGCTTAACTTGGGACAGTCTGTGAGATTTAGTCTGGAAGAGACAGAGGACAAGCAATGGAATTAAAACAGTGAAACTTTTCAAGACTTTTCTAAATATTGAGAAATTTAAAAATTTGCTAATGTTCAAAGGCTAAAGAAATCAAGTTTGCCAGCCAGAACATTATCAAATGAAATGTTTGTCTCTCCAAAACAAAAAAAAAAAAAAAAAAAAGTTTGTCTCTAATTGCTGTAGAAAAATACTGGGAGAAAAAAAAAGCTGGTTTTTGTTCTCCATAACCCCAAAAATCTAGTTTTTTTTTTATCCATAACCCATTTTACTTAAACCCACTTTACTTAATATTAAAGTCAAATATAGAACACTATTTTTATGCAAAGTATGAACTAACTTTTAAATACTTTATCCAGGGATCCCTGGGTGGCGCAGTGGTTTAGTGCCTGCCTTTGCCCCAGGGCGCGATCCTGGAGACCGAGGATCGAATCCCACGTCGGGCTCCCGGTGCATGGAGCCTGCTTCTCCCTCTGCCTGTGTCTCTGCCTCTCTCTCTCTCTCTCTGTGTGACTATCATAAATAAATAAGAATTTAAAAAATAAATAAACAAATACATAAATAAATAAATGCTTTATCCAATGTGTAGCTTGATTCTATTATAACATTTAACTCACAAAAAAATCCTTCTGGACTTCCTGAACCCTCAGCTGCATAATCTTAAAAGCCAGCATTGGGTGGAAGCTTGTCTCCCATACAGAACTATGAATAACTTCATTGCCCGCCATGTGGCTCAGCAGTACACTCAGCTGCAGAAAGAAGCCACTAAGGTCCTTCCTCTGGTGGAGAAATGCTGCAATGGCCTTGCTCACAGCAGGAGCAGGTGGTTACCCAAATGCCATTCACCCTTCTAAGAAGTTCCTATTATACACTGACTTCAGATTCACAAAAAAGCTTATTTTAAAACAGCTGTACATTTCACATAGGACCTTGTAGCAATATTGCCAAAACTTTATTGACTTAATTATAGATTAAACACCTGTTTAGCCTGGCCAGTGTTACGGTTGTACAGTATGAAATGTCCCTTCAGCCTCTAATAGTTCAAGGGTTTACCAATGAAATCCTGGTAAATGAGAGTATGACCTAAGTCTGTACTGGAAAGGAATTGATTAGTGCACAAACTCCGTTACTTAAACTAGTATCTGTTTTTGTTTTAAAACAAATGAATAGGAACACTCTTGGTTTATCTCGGCAAGTATTCTAGTCCATTAGAATATTTGTGAATAAAGGTAAAAATACAGACTTCAATAGTTATGCTCCTTTTTAAACTGCTTTTTTCTTTCTTCTTACATTGTTTTCTGCAAAGAGTTATCAGATTGTGATGAATCTACATGATATGATTCTTTTTAATTGATACATGAAATCTTAAAGGATAATGTTCATATCTTTTATTCCCTTTATTTCAAAAACAAAGATTTTGTTTTTTGATTATGAAATATATAAATGACCTGAACGCTCATAAAATAGTATTTCTGAGACACATGATAGCAATGTTGAGCTATATTCATGAGCTCTTTCTCTGTTTCAGCAAAAAAAAAAAAACTAAACAAAAGCTAATGACCCACCCAACTCCCAATCCATCTCTCTGTTCTCTCTTTAACTTGGTCAGAATTATCACTAGACAAGTTGGTGCCTATGATTTCCACACATGATTTTGTAATTTTATTGGATATGCATATATCCATAATCACGTCTCTTTTATGAACGTGGCTTCAGAGTTCAATAGGATTTAGGGAATATGCAACATGCTGGTGACAAATGATGACCAGTTCTCTTTTCTCACAAACAGAGCTCTCATATCCATCTTTGATTTCCATAGAAATCACATGCATTAGGGAAAAAAAAAAAAGAAATCACATGCAAACTTACCTTAAGTAGTCACAGTAAAACGACTATCAGGACTGTGACCTGTTACCCTCTGGTTATGAAGTACAATATGAACTACCACTGCTCCCTAGTTGGCATCTTCCTGGCAAAAAAAGTGAGCTACTTTCTGTACAGAGATTAAGCTGGTTTTTTGTCATAGTGAATTATTCATCAAAAATTAGGTATGTTTTTGGGACTTTCATTAAGAATTTTGTGCAATAAGAAGTAGAAAAACAAATTTAAAAACAGGAATTGGCTCAGCTACTCAATGGGAGAGTTGTGTCCAGTTCGCTTTGCATTGTAATTGGAGTGATTCAGAGATCAGTTAAAGCAACATTTAAAAGAGAAACCTCAGAGGGGGTCCCTGGGGGCCGCAGCGGTTTGGCGCCTGCCTTTGGCCCAGGGCGCAATCCTGGAGTCGGAGGGTCAAGTCCTGCATCGGGCTCCCAGCATGGAGCCTGTGTCTCTGCCTCTCATTCTCTGTCTATCAAAGAGAGAGAGAGAGAAACATCAGAAAGGAAAATACACATGCAGATGTACCTAATGAGTTGTGTGTGTATGACAGTGGTGTTAAATAACAAAAATTCAACCGAGTAAATTTTAAAGATCTAATTGGCTTTACTCATCGATTCATGAATTAGACAGTGTGCTGTCCAGCAAGTGGAGGGGAGTGGCACAGGGCTACGGAAAAGAAACAGTTTTAGAGGTAAAGATGAAGCAGAAAAAAGGAAATTATTATCAATGGGTTTATTGTTTTAGGCAAGGATACCCTCCTAAGGGGAATAGAAGGGATCAATCAGTAATTTCCTGGTGCTGGCCAGGAAATTCCCACATTGACTGGCTAAAGGTTACCTTTCTGGGGGGGTTATAACTGCAGTTAGGTTAGCTATTACATCTTGGTTTACTAACCTGGGGCCTTAACCTGAATGATGCCATTTTGGGCTATGGTTTTCTTTTTAAAAGTGTCCACACCACATTCTGACTCCCTACCTCACCCCTCACTACACCATACCCATATCCCCCATATTAGTCCTCAACACACTGTGTTCTACACCCCCATTAACCTCTCACCCCAACCACTTCCATTCCAGCCTCATTGAGCAAAAGCTCGGAGGACCAGCTGAAGGAAAGCCACCTGCCCTCACTCAGTGTTTCTGGACAATCGTTCAACTTCGCTTGACTCAATATTTCTATTGTGCAGTGTTCCATTTGGACTATTACAATCTCCATTTCTATTTGTATAAAGAAAAATTGCTGCCTCATTTTTACCATCAATGAGCTCCCTCCCCTGTACTCTAAAAGCATTTGCCACATCAGCGCATGATTTTTGGCTCATGATTATCTACTCTCTAAGGCTATGAATTCTTTAGAGGCAGTGTCTCTTGTCCCTAAGGAGTGTTTTATCTAATGATAGAGAAGGGGAAGTACAAAAGTAAAAACAGTTTGCATCCCTGACGAATGATTAGTATCTTCATCTAGGGTTGTGCATACTCATGCATGCTCATGTGCATATAATTTCCCTAAGGATATAAGCTGCTCCTTTAGAGAATTCCATAGTTCTTAAAAGCCTCCACAATTATGTTAAACCTCAATATTTTACCACCTATAATTATCCAGGGAATATTTTCATTTACCTATTATATATGAGACATTGCTTGGGCTCTAGAAATGCCACAATGAACAGTTTAAAGTTACTGTCAACTGGTTTCTATTCTAGCACATGCTGCATTTTCCTTGGTATTATGTGCTTTGATTGTTGATCTGTAATAATTTTATGCAACACAACTATGTTAGAGATTCTTTTTCTATGAAAACACTAAGAACTCCTTTTCAATAATTTATATCAGAAACAACACTTACATTAAAGAAAGTATGTATTACCTTGTATGTTACCTTATTAGTTTCACCCATTCTTTACATTTTGCAGCCCTTAATGATTTTATTACACATTTAGGGAGAGAAAGCACATACACAAGAGGTGAAAGCACATATCAAAAACTTATTTGAATTCTGGACGTCTTAAAGTATATGTAACTTTTCATGGGCTAGCAAAGAAAGTAAGCAGGAATAGTAAATAGAACTGAAAATGGACATAGCACACTCCTCTGGTAGTCAATGACTAGAATTGTAGATTTTGCCCCACTCCTACATACAGGCTTCCAGGCATTGACTGAATAAAAGACACAGAACAATGTCAATGGTACTGTGCTAGCATTGTTATGGCTGCAGACAGTAGCTACATTAGTGGGAGCACAGCATAAAATAGAGAAGTTGAATCACTATGTTGTATACCTGGAACTCATATAAGCTTGTGTGTCAGCTATACTCAAATGAAAAAAATTAGAAACAGATAAAATAAAATAAAATTTTTTACTATTATGAAAATACAACAAGCCACACTCCTTCTTCAGAGAAATGTTTTAAGACTTAGCAAGCTGATGAGTGGAAACATTTCAAATATTCATTCAAAATGAGTGAATGGATAAATAATAACAAGAATCTGAAGTCACACATGCCACTACCTACTGGTGTGCCTGCTGTTAGCTCCTCACATCCCATCTCACAAATCCATAGAAATTATACTGCCCTTTGGAGGAAGAGCTTATTGGCCTATAGCTATAGTACCAGTATATTATTCTTTTTCTCAGGTAACAAGAACTGGGATAGCTTTTTTTTCTTTTTTTTTTTTTGCTTCCAAACCAGTCAACTTAAATTGTGCCAACTAATTACCTATTTTATAATACTGAAAGATTTTAATTTTAGCTCTGCATCTGGTACAGCTTACTGATGGGTCATTCAGAGAAGACTAGTATTGGTAGGAGGTATTTAATGAGATTTATTGTATACTATAGATTGTACTATATCAGTTAGAAAAAAAACTTATTGGCCATGTCAATGTCTTCCTCTGTGAGATTTCTGTTCATGTCTTTTGCCCATTTCATGATTGGATTGTTTGTTTCTTTGCTGTTGAGTTTAATAAGTTCTTTATAGATCTTGGAAACTAGCCCTTTATCTTTACGTCATTTCTGCAAAAGTTAGATGATAATTCTAAGATCTGAGTATTTTCACATCCTCTGGGAGACAAGCAATTTCTCAGTCCAATTTGCAAACAAGAGCAATTCTTGTCATATCGTATCTACTTCGTATCACAATGGAAAGTTGTCAGAATCATAGCACTTTATTTCTGAACTTACTAAGTAATTCAAACAGGAAGACTAGCAGGTTTATCTAGTCTCAGTCACTGTGATTTTCAATTACCTACCAGCTTCTGGAAATGATGTGTGAAGAAAATAAAAGGATCTTAGGCCTCTTTCATTTATGTAAGGTAATAGATTAGATCATTTCCCATTCAAAAAGATCACTTTCATGAGCTGAACTTCTGAAAAATAATTCTGAAAATAATTACACTTTTATGTTGAGCTACCTTATAAAGGCAGGCTAAAAAATAAGAAGAAATAATCCTAATATCCTTTTGGAGAATGCTTTAAGAATTTATCATGTACAAACTAACTTATGCTATGTGTAAAGTATGTGATTTTTCCCAATGGGCAAGCAGTTCTACCCATCAAAACAATTCAAGCTTCTTCATTCTTTTCAACCTGCATTCCTCCTTGTTAGAGAAGAGCTTTGTAGCTGCTAATATTTGTTACTAGATGCTATTAATCATTTTTACTCAAGACTTTATCCACAAAGACCCCATTCTCTGCCCCCACTTATAGAGTCCTAGACTACTGTCCTCTGTATTGGCTCAGGGACCACATCTTGGTACCATTCAGTGGATACTCAGCTGCTAGCCTGCCTGAAAGACTGATCAAGGTATGCCCGGAAGGAATGTCTGAGGCTTCCAGGAAAGCTCTGCTACCCCCAAAGTTAGTGCTGGAGACTGTCTGGACCTGTTTTATTTTCACCTGGAATCCAAAGACTTCATTTCATTAATTCCTATCAACACTGATGCTGAGCTTTCTCTGGGACTGCTATTTGTTCTTCACTCAGATTTGGCACTTCTGGGCTGATTGTGGCCATATATGGCCCTGGCTCTGCCAAAGCTCTGCTTTTGTTACTTAAACTAGCTGGAGCAGTGATACATTGGGCCAGTCCAGTGTTATATGTAAGCAGCGAGCCTGCTTCTCCCTCTGCCTATGTCTCTATCTTCTCTCTGTGTCTCTCATGAATAAATAAATAAATTAAATCTTTTTAAAGAAATAATAGAATGACATCCTTGTGTTGTACACTTAAAACAAACATAACACTGTAAGTTAAGAAAAAACATCTAGAATAAAATACTTAACAAAAATTTTAGGGACACCTTGGTTGAGTGTCAACTCTTGATTTCAATTCAGGTCATGATCTCACAGTTATGAGATGGAGACCCACCTCAGTCTCTGCACTCAACAGGAAGTCTGCTTGAGATTCTCTTCCTCTGTCCCTACCTCTGTTTGAGTGCATGCCCACACATGTGCTCTCGCTCTCTCTCTCTTGATGAATAAGTCTTTCTTAAAAAAACACAATTTTTGAAAGTAGGACAAAACTTAACTCTGAAAACTGCAAAATATTGTTGAAAGAAATTAAAACAACCTTAAAAAATGGAGAGACATCCCATTTTCATGAATCAGAACACTGTACTGTTGAGATGACAAATCAATCTGTGGATTTAATGAAATAACTATCAAAATCCCAACTGGCTTTCTAGAAATTGATAAGCTGATCATAAAATTTAGATGGAAATTCAAGGGAGTCCAAATAGTAAAAACAGTGTTGAAAAGAGCAAAGTTGCAGGACTCATACTTCCCAATTGTAAAACTTATTACAATTTAGTGCTAATCAAAATGGTGTGATGTTGGTATAAAGATAGGCATACAGATCAATGGAATAGAATAGAGTCCAGAAATAAATCCCACATTTACACTTACAGCAGATTTATTTTCAATAGGAATGCCAAAACAATTCCATGGGGAAATAGTGTTTTCAACAAATATCTCTGGAACAATTGAGTATCTACATGCAAAAGAATTAAGGTGGACTTCTATCTCATACTATATTCAAAAATGAACTCAAAATATATTAAAAAAAACTAAATACAAAAGACTAAATACTAAAAAAACCTTAAGAAAACATAGACTTAAATCTCAATAACCTTGGAATTAGGTAACAATTCCTTGGACATGACACCAAAAGTACAAACAACAAAAGAAAATAATAAATTATGCATTATCAAAATTAAAACCTTTGGCATATAAATAATCTTATCAAAAATTATGACAATCCACAGAATGGGAGAAGAATTTTGTAAGTCACATATCTGATAAAGGATTTGTATCTAGAATACATTTTAAAAAAACCTCCTACAACTCATTAATAAAAAAGACAATAGAATTTTTTAGCTGGGCAAAAGATCTGAATAGGCATATGTCCAAAGATGGGCAAATGTCCAATAAACATATGAGATGCTCATGTTATTTATCATAGGTTGCTCAACATCACTAGTCATTAGGAAATTGCAAATCAGAACCACAACAAAGCACCAGCTTACATCCACTAAGATGTAATAAAAATTTTTTAAATTTTTTTAGTCAAAAAACCAGAGAGAAAAGCAAAGCATGAGAGACTCCTAACTCTGGGAAACAAACAAAGGGTTGCAGAAGGGGAGGTGAGTGGCTTGGTGATGGGCATTGAGGGCACAAGATGAGATGAGCACTGGATGTTATACTATATGTTGGCAAATTGAATTTAAATAAAATTCAATAAAAAAAATAAAACAAAAAGACAGATGATAATAAGTATTGGTAAGGATGTAGAGAAATTGAGACCCTCATCCAACACTGGTGGGAATGTAAAATAATGCAGCTACTTTGGAAAAGAGTCTGGTAGATTCTCAAAAAGTTAAATATAGATTACCATATAACTCAGCAATTTGACACTTAGCTCTAGTCCCAAAAGAAATGAAAAAATACATCCACACAAAACTTGTATGTAAATGTTAATAGCAACATGACACACAATAGCCAAAAAGCGAAAACCTAAACATCCATGAACAGATGAATGGGTGAGTAAAATGTGTGCATCCATATAATGAACTATTATTCAGCAACTAAAAAAAGGTACTGATAATAAAACATGGATAAATTTGAAAACATTGAGAGACTCCTAACTCTGGGAAATGAACTAGGGGTGGTGGAAGGGGTGGTGGGCAGAGGGTGGGGGTGACTAGGTGATAGGCACTGAGGGGGGCACTTGATGGGATGAGCACTGGGTGTTATTCTACATGTTGGCAAATTGAACATCAATAAAAAATAAATTTATTAAATAAATAAATAAATAAATAAATAAATAAATAAGTAAATAATTTTGAAAACATTGAACTAAATGAGTAAAGCCATCACAAAAGACCAAATATCATATGATTCCATTTATATGAAATGCTCAGAACAGAGTAGACAAATCTTTTGAGACAGAATGTAGACTAGTTGTTACCTAAGGCTAGTGGAGATAAGGGCACTGGGGAGAGGAATGATGTCTAAAGAGTACAAGGCTTCTCTGGGTGCCTGGATGGCTCAGTCATTTAAGTGTCTGACTCTTGATTTTGGCTCAGGTCATGATCTCAGGGTCATGAGATCAAGGCCCACATGGGGCTCTATGCTGGTCGGGAAGCCTGCTTAAGATTCTCTTTCTCCCTCTCCCTCTGCCCTTCCCCACTTGCAGCCTTTCACTTTCAACAAAAAAAATATGGGGTTTCTTTTGGGGTGATGAAAGTGTTCTAAAATTTATTCTGGTGATGGATGCACAACTTGTGGATATACTAAAAATTATTGAATTGTATGATGTGTGAATTATTTCTCAATAAAACTGTTACTATAAAGGTTTTAAGGGGGGCCTGGGTGGCTCAGTTGGTTGACTGTCCAACTTTTAATCTCAGCTCAGGTCATGATCTCAGGGTCACAGATCAAGTGCCATGTCACACTCCACGCTTAGTTCAGAGTCTGCTTGTCCTTCTACCTCTGCTCCTCCCCCTGCTCTCTCTCTCTCTCTCAAATAAATTAATACACAAAATCTTTTTTAAAAGGTTTTAAAGGTTTTAAAAGGTTTTAAAGGGTTTTAAAGTGACAAGATAAGACAGCTGTTTAAGTGATTAAATAAAGTGTTAAATCCTAAGCCCTGTAATACAGTAAAATAGATTTTTCCTCTCTCCTTATGAATTTCAAAGACTGTACTGAAAATCATTAAAGATACTGAAGAGAGAAAAAAGTGTGCAAGAGATAAATTATGTCTTATTTTTTTTCAGTTATAACAAGAAACCAATAATACCAAAAGAAAAGAATATTTGTTCTCTATACAAAAAAAAATTTACTAATGATTTTTTCTTTGTTAACTTCTAAACGATGCAAATATTCTATGGTCAAAATTTACAGTTTATATAAAAATTATGTCAGTGTTTTAGAGGAGAATTGGCTGAAATTTTTACAAATGCAATAATGTTCTAATATAAATTTCTGAAATGAAGTTTAAAAAAACAGAGCTTATTAAAAATCTACATAGGAGTCCAATTGCCAGAAGAAGAACGCACACCAATCTGTTTCCTTCTGTTTCCCACTCTGCAATGCAACTCCAAATGTCTTTGTCATGTCTCCACCTCTGCAAACAGCTAATGGTGGTCCTCCATTGATACTAAACTAAGTCCTGGCTCTCTGGGAAGGTATGCCACCCCGGAAATTGTCCCTCTCTAGATTGTGTCATTAGGAAAAAGATTCAATAGGAGAACAGGCTTTGGGCACTCTTTTTGACATTGATCAGGACACATTGATTAATAGTATTTAGTTAATTCACATAATTTTCCTAACATTCATCCATAGCATTCAACAAAATGAATGAGCTATATGCAAGAGCATCAAGAAGAACCTAGTCAAAAGACCTTGCTGATGCTTGCTAGGCCTATCAATCAATGCCTCCAATTCAATATACCTGTCAAAGACGTCAGGAGATCATTTAGGTAGGACTCTTCCTTAGTGAACATTTCAGCAACTTTTCCTCTAACTCAGTTTCTTCCTGGCTTTTTAGCCTTATAAATATATTTGGCTAAAATCCACCACCCACATATGCAGTCCTGAGTAAACCCTCACAAGAAGAAGCTGGAAGACTTACCTGCTGTCCTCCCACTAACACAGCCCAAATATTCTTTCCTGCCAACCAGACTAACAGTCCCTGAACCTCATAGGCAGAGTCAGTCCAAGAGCCACTCTCACACCTCCTGCCCATTCCCAATGCTGGCTCAGTCTAGAGGTAAACTTCTGCCTAAGTTTCCCTGCACTGCTTCCAGGTACCGTAACCAGTTCAGCTGCCCCTACCTGCTCCTTCCTTGAGCACGAAATTTGACAACCTGCCTAACTCACCCACACCCCAACACTGGATTCTGAACTCTGTGCCTACAGCTCAGAAAGGAATACCAGCTATCTTGACTGAGTTCAAAACTGAAAGTGGATGCGTCCATATCCTTTTCATACTTAGTTTTGCCTATCTTAATAGATTTCCTACCTTTTCCTATAAAGGACAAATGATAAATTCCACTCTTGTCCAAGCACCTATACCACCCTTGTGGGAATGTTTAGTTCCAAATCATTAGCTCTCTGAACTTAACCAACCTTCATGGAAGACTATTCATATTCTTTAACTTGTTACTCTAAAATAATTTTAGGTTTACAGAACAACTGCAAAAACTAGCGGAAAGAGTTCTTATAGTTATGTGTACTGCAGATTTAATTAAGTCCTAAAGGGCTAACTTGGGTTCACCAAAAGCAAGATTATCCTGGCTGGGCCTGAACTAGGAAGTAGAGGGGAAAAGACTCTGCTGGTCTTCACCAAGAAAACTTTAGGTTGAAGAAGAGCCCTGTGGCTGGGAATAGAGGTCGCATCTAGGAGTTGAGAAGGGCCCCGGTTGAGAGCTATCAAAAACACAATATTCAGTTCCATAGCACAAGGCAACACTCTGGATGAGCTTGGAAGACAACTGTGAGCCCCAAAAGAGGAACACAAACTCCTCACAGCTTGATTTTAACCTGTGAGACTGAGCAAAAGACCCTCCCTGAACTCCTGACCCACAGAAACTATGATGCTGATTAGATGTTATTTGAAGCCACAAAGCTTGTGGCAATTTGATATGCAGCCAGAGAAAACAAATATGTACACTATCTTTCCCTTTATAATTAGTGAATACTTGGGGAGAGATACTTAAAGACTATTCAGATATCCTGTTTCTTTCTTTTTTTTTTTTAAGATTTCATTTATTTATTCCTAAGAGACACAGAGAGAGAGGCAGAGACATAAGCAGAGGGAGAGGCAGGCTCCACTCAGGGAGCCTGACATGGGACTCGATCCCGGGGCTCCAGGATCACGCCCTGAGCTGAAGGCAGATGCTTAACCGCAGAACCACCCAGGCGTCCTAGATATCCTGTTTCTTCATAAACTTTTGCCCACGAATTTTAGCATCCATTACTGGATCTGAACTGCAACAATGATTGCTTACAACGATGTTCTAATGGATATTTTTTATTTTTCCCCCTGTTTATGCTTATGATCTGCAATTCTTTGGTAATAAAATGCTGTCTTGTTTATTTATTTATTTATTTGTTTGTTTGTTTGTTTGTTTATTTGTTTGCTTGTTTGTTTATTTATCTATTTATTTGAGATCACTGGTTTTGTCATCCAAAAAACAATGTAGCAATGGAGAAGGAAGCAAATTGACTTAGGAGTTAATTTCCGGGAGAATACTTTATCATTTACGTACATATATATAAACAATTCATGTTTAGCTACCCAAAATAGCCAGATATGTTTCTTATCAAGGTACTTCCTAGTCAATTCTCAAGATAAATGTCCTAAGATACATTTAAAAATGCTGTCCTGCTGTCTTTGCAGTATCATGTAATGGACTAGAGTCTCAACATAAGTTAGCTAAACTATATTTAGCTTTCCGAAAACAAAGGTAAAATCAAGGAGTCTAATTTATGCTTCCTGACAGAATGACACGTTTCCCCCATATCATCTAGTTCACTTATCATTCTTAAAATGTTAATGACATTCCTTCCCTCTATGGCACTAGATGCCAGGAGCACCTCCCAGCAACAACAACCAAAACTGTTTTTAGACATTACCAAATATCCTCAAGGAGGGTGAGGATGGGGTCAAAATGTCCTGTGATTGAGAACCACTGACACAGATATATAGACAGTAGATAGGTAAGTAGGAGAGAGAGAGAGAGAGAGAGAGAGAGAGAGATTTGCTTACTTCTCCAGTTTGTCAAATTGTCAAATTATGAACTCCTCTGAATTGCCCATCATTTTATATAGATGTGCCAAGGCAGGTCCCTTGACAAAGGTGCAAGTGTTCTGCTCTCATGAGACAGTATGTAATCTGACTTCTGTAAAGTGTAATGTGTTGTAATTGAAATTATAAAGAAAGGTACGAAATTAAGAGCTGCTGAAGAGCAATTAAGTAAGTAAAGGCAACTGAGTAATTCAGCTAAATAAAAATCCAATAGCTGCAAAGGCAAAACAGATAGTTTAAATTAAATTAAATACAAAATGACATAGCCACCTCGGTAATTCTGTTGCAAATCAGAATCCTGACACAGAATTAAGGAAAATGTAAAAGGCAGACAACATTACATTATGACTCACTCACCAGAGTGACGTACAGCCAGCATTTCCCGATGGAAAGAGCATGGGAACAAGAACCAGAGTGTCTGGCTTGCAGCCGTGGCTGCACCATTTGTTGGCAGATTCAAACAAGCCACTTGTTCAGTATTTTCAGATATACTGAGAGGGTTGGCTTAGGTAATCTTTTATTTTTCCTCTCTCTAAAATTCTGTAAGTCCAGCATCAAAGCAAAGCAGCTAGGCCTGAAACTATAGAAGGACTAGATACTTTTCTCTCTTGATGCCAATGGACAGCAAGGTTTCTGCTCTCCTTAGTTCTTCAGCCCATCACAAAGAAACAACCTTGAGGGATACTTGTTGAAAAAGATCTGTTTTGAAAATGAACAGGTATGAAAATGAGACAAAGACTATACAAGCCAGATCATTCAGTTGACTATGTAAACAAAGGAAGCTCTTCTGTTTCTAAACTATATGAATCATTGAAAAAAAAATGAACAAACAAACATGTTATACCAAACTCTCTGCTAACTCAGCCCTATCTAGCTCTGACCTGAGAGACCATCATGCAGTAGAGAAAGCAGATGAGTAGGCTTGGGGCCTAGTCTTCTAGCTATCAGCAGTTAGATCACGCTGACCTAGCTAGTAGCAAGGCTTCATATAACACTACATTATCCGTAAGCACTTGGCACCACGCTATCTGTGCAGTTACTCACACAGATGCTGTTTTCCCTGCTGAAGTGTCAACTTTGAGCTAAGGGAATCCCTAACTCACCTCTCTATCCCCCCACAGAAAGTCTGAAGTGCCTAGAATATATTAGATGCTCCACAGATGCTTGTCAAATAACTGAATAAATGGGTGAGTGAACGAACAAATGAATGGCTAGAAAAACTTGACTATATGTTCAGCCTCCTTGTGAATGACCATGATGGTGTTTGTAGAGCACAGGATTTTGTGTTTTCTCAGGAAGAAGGGGCACCCCTAAGAATTCCTATTCCAGCCAAGCTCACAGCTTACTGGGCCCCTGTGGAATCTGTATAGTCCAATGTATGCTTAATGTGTGAACCGATCTGCATAGCCTCCTTCCTCTGTTAAGGATCCCCTTCTTTTTTAGACAAAGTTGATTTAGTTCCAGACCTATCCTGACTTTAGTGACTATCATGTAGTTATAAGATATTTTACATCAATGTTTGGGGCTGACAAGAGAACTAAATGTTCCATGGTGGTGATGCTTTTTAGCGAGCTACATTCAGCAAGTTGCCCTATTTTAAATGGCACACTAGTTAATTAGTTTTTCATTTGTAGGTGAATGGATTTATAACAAAATAGCACTTTTTTCTCTCTGTGAGATTGGGAGGGAACATTTTGGAAATCAAATCAACCATTGTGATGCTTTTAAAACTCGCTGAAAAAATAAATGAAGACCAACTAAGGACAAAAACAAAGGCTATTTACTCTGAGCTTGCTATAGCAAGTAGTCAGTCATCATCACTTACATTTTGGCAGAGACTCAAAGGCAGGCAGAGGAGTGGAAAATTTTATATTGTAAAAAAAGAGGAAGGCTTCAGATATATCCCAATTGGAGACTATTGGCTTAGGAAAGTTTCAGGTGAGCTGAGAAGCAGGGTATCCTATGTAACTGGTCAGAAGTGCATATTTGGTTCTTCCATGTTTGTTATTGTTCAGCTATTGTTTATTTTTTCCCATAAGTTTTTAATATATGTCTTTAAGATAAGACATTTTACCTATAGCTGCATACCATTACCACAGCTAACAAAATTAACTGTAATTCATCAATAGCATCTAATAGTCTATTTTCAAATTTCCCCAATTATCCCAAATGTCTTTCCACAGGTAGCTTAAATCAAGATGCAAACAATGTCCACAGACTGCATGCGGTTGATGTGTCTTAAGTCCCTTGTGATTTATAACTGTACCCTCTTCCTTCTCTAGAATAAATAATATATTGTCCTGTAGCACACTGTCCTGTAGACTCTGTGGATTTGGTTGATGACATCCAAGAATATCATTTGTATGTTTCTCTTTGTCATATTTCCTGTAAACTGGAATAATTGAGAGATTTGATTAAATTCTAGTTTAATTCTTTTAGTGAAAATACTCCATAGAGGGTGCCACATGCTGTTAATTGCATCAGATAAGGAATTACCTTTCAGTGATGTTGTGATCAATGAGTGAAGTTGTCAGCCTCCAATCTATCAGGAAGTTCCCCATCAATCCTTTGTCTTTTCATTTGTAACATCTTTATGATGCGCAGGCATCCTATTTCAAGAATATTGTCTTTCATTTCATTTAAATCTACATTTGTGTCTTTGAGGGGTGTTTTATAGTGTTAATCATAAAGGCTGTATACATTACAGTGAAACTATTCTCAGAAATTTTATATATATTTGCTATTATAAAGGTGTCTTCCTTCATCGTATCATTTTTTTTCCAGATTTACTAAGATATTATTGACATATATGAAAGTTTAGGGTGTACAAAGAAATGGTTTGATACATGTGTATACTATGAAATGATGACCACAATAATGTAGTTAACACTTCTATCTCCTCACATAATTACCATCTTCTGTGGGAATAACATTTAAGATCTCTTAACAACTGTAAAATATAAAAAAATTAAAGATTTTATTTACTTATTTATGAGAGGCAGAGACATAGGAAGAAGCAGAAGCAGGCTCCATGCAAGGAGGTGGATGTGGGACTCAATCCCGGGATCCCAGTATCACACCCTGAGCCAAAGGCAGATGCTCAACCACTGAGCCACCCAGGCGTCCCAAAAAATTTTAAGTATTTAATACAATATTGCTAACTGTAGTAAACATGGTGCTTGTTAGAACACTTAGAGCTTATTAATATTTTTTAAGATTTATTTATTTATTTGAGAGAGAGAAAGAGAGAGCAGGAGACTAGAGGCACAGGGAGAGGCAGAGAGAGTTCCAAGCAGACTGCACTAGACACAGAGTCAGTCGAAAAGCTTGAACTCTACCCCGAGATCATGACCTATTCTGAAACCAAGAGTCAGTCGCTGAACTGACACTCACTCAGGTGCCCTAAAGTTTATTAATCTTACACCTGGGATTTTTTTACCATTTGACCAATATTTTCTCATTTCCCCAGCCCCCATATTTACTACTAGACCAAATATATTTTCAATCTTCCTATAAAAACAAGAAACCAAAAGTAGATGAATTTAAACTTATGTCTAACCCTTACTGTTTCAGCATTTTGTCTTATTTGCAAATTATCTAGATTAATATCTATTTTTCAAATAAGTATAATGTCAGGGTTTAAAGTTATCAAAAGAATTATGGAAACTATTTTTAAGAAGAAAAATTTCTCTATAAACTTTTATCTCATTTAGATCCACTTAAAACATGTGTTCTTAACAATTATGCATGGATTGCTCATGAAATTTTCATTAGATTTTAGAAAAAACTAGCCACTACCTTAAGTTGTTTCCTTGTTCACAAATTTTGTAATAAAGGCATGTTAAGCAAGTATCAAATATTGCAGAAGTAAAGAACCTAAAAGTTAAACATGTGACTCTCCCCATGAACTTATTTTTGACATGTATCAAGCTATTTATTTTTATTGTACATTTTGTTCTTAGAATGGTTTCCTAATTCTATTACCTCAAATATCAAATAGAGATAAGATTAGCTTATTTGACTAGTAAATCCAAATAGAATAATGATCCTTTAACCAGTGATAATGAAAGATTTGAAGGTAAGTAAAAGCATCATGGTTTATATTTTTTAAAAAAGCTTTAGTTCTTTCGATATTGAGGAGAAATAATTTTAAATATAATGCCAGACAGCTCTAAATACATGCATTTTTAACTAAAGCAACAATATTAAATTAGCCTTATTTACCAAAGATTATCCTTGAAAAATATATAGATTTGTTTCAATATTTCTTATATTTTTTATATTTTAAAGATTTATATTTATTTTTTAATTTATTTTTATTGGTGTTCAATTTGCCAACATATAGAATAACAACCAGTGCTCATCCCATCAAGTGCCCCCCTCAGTGCCCATCACCCAGTCACCCCCAATCCCGCCCACCTCCCTTTCTACCACCCCTTGTTCGTTTCCCAGGGTTAGGAGTCTCTCATGTTCTGTCTCCCTTTCTGATATTTCCCACTCATTTTTTCTCCTTTTCCCTCTATTCCCTTTCACTATTTTTTTATACTCCCCAAAAGAATGAGACCTTTGTCCTTCTCCGATTGACTTATTTCACTCAGCATAATACCTTCAGTTCCATCCACGTCTAAGCAAATGGTGTATGAATACCTAATTTATATGTGTACTTATTTTTTCTAAATAAATTAACACAGAATTATTTTACTAGTTAATTCTGATAATACCATCCAGAGGTAGAAAAATACCACTATATGTAAATATGTATATATACATACATAGACATACATAATATACAGAGATATGGAAATAGAAATCTTATAGTAAAATTAAACTATCAGGAGTACACCAAAATAAATAAAAAGCTTCTGTATGGTGAAGGAAACTAACAAAACAGCCACCTGCTGAATGGGAGAACATATTTGCAAATTATATGTCTGATAAGGGGTTAATATCTAACATATATAAAGAATTTATAAAACTCAACAAGAAAACATAATACTTCAATTAAAAATGGGTAAAGGACCTGAATAGATATTTTTCCAAAGAAAACAGATGGCTATACAGATGACCAACAGATACATGAAAAGATCAATATCACCCATTATCAGGGAAATGCAAATTAAAACCACAGTAAAATATCACTATACATCTGTTAGGATGGCTAAAATAAAAAACAAATGAAATAACAAATGTTAGTGAGGATGTGGAGAAAAGGAAACCTTCATGCACTGCTGGTAGGAATGCAAACTGGCAGAGCCACTGTGGAAAACAGTATGGAAGTTCCTTGAAAATTAAAATTAGAATCACCCTATGATAAACTCAAAATGGATGAAAGATTTAAATGTGAGACAAGATTCCATCAAAATCCTAGAGGAGAACACAGGCAACGCCCTTTTTGAACTCGGCCACAGTAACTTCTTGCAAGATACATCCACGAAGGCAAAAGAAACAAAAGCAAAAATGAACTATTGGGACTTCATCAAGATAAGAAGCTTTTGCACAGCAAAGGTACAGTCAACAAAACTAAAAGAAACCTACAGAATGGGAGAGGATATTTGCAAATGACATATCAGATAAAGGGCTAGTGTCCAAGATCTATAAAGAACTTATTAAACTCAACAGCAAAGAAACAAACAATCCAATCATGAAATGGGCAAAAGACATGAAGAGAAATCTCACAGAGGAAGACATGGACATGGCCAACACACATGAGAAAATGTTCCGCGTCACTTGCCATCAGGGAAATACAAATCAAACCCACCACGAGATCCCACCTCACACCAGTGAGAATGGGGAACATTAACAAGGCAGGAAACCACAAATGTTGGAGAGGATGCGGAGAAAAGGGAACCCTCTTGCACTGTTGGTGGGAATGTGAGCTGGTGCAGCCACTTGGAAAACTGTGTGGAGGTTCCTCAAAGAGTTAAAAATAGGCCTGCCCTACAACCCAGCAATTACACTGCTGAGGATTTACCCCAAAGATTCAGATGCAATGAAACGCCGGGACACCTGCACCCCAATGTTTCTGGCAGCAATGTCCACAGTAGCCAAACTGTGGAAGGAGCCTCGGTGTCCATCGAAAGATGATGGATAAAGAAGATGTGGTCTATGTACACTATACAATATTACTCAGCCATTAGAAATGACAAATACCCACCATTTGCTTCAACGTGGATGGAACTGGAGGGTATTATGCTGAGTGAAGTAAGTCAAGCGGAGAAGGACAAACATTATATGGTCTCATTCATTTGGAGAATATAAATAATAGTGAAAGGGAATAGAAGGGAAGGGAGAAGAAATGGGTAGGAAATATCAGAAAGGGAGACAGAACATGAAGACTCCTAACTCTGGGAAAGGAACTAGGGGTGGTGGAAGGGGAGGGGGTTGGGGGTGAATGGGTGACGGGCACTGAGGGGGGCACTTGACAGGATGAGCACTGGGTGTTATTCTGTATGTTGGTAAATTGAACACCAATAAAAAATAAATTTATTATTAAAAAAAATAGAATCACCCTATGATCCAGTAATTCTACTACTTGGTATTTGCCCAAAGAAAACAAAAGCACTAACTTCAAAAAATATATGCATCTTTACGTTTGTTTCAGAATTACTTACAATAGCCAAGATATGGAAGCGGCCCAAGTGTCCATTGATAGATGAGTGGATAAGGAAGATATAACATATATACTGTGGAATATTACTCAACCATAAAAAAGCATGAAATCTTGCCATTTACAACAACATGGGTGGATCTAAAGGGCATAATGCTAAGTGAAATAAGTCAGTCAGAGAAAGACATATACCATATGATTTCACTCATATGTGGAATTTAAGAAACAAAACAAATGAACAAAGAAAAAAAGAAACAAACCAAATAACAGACTCTTAAATATGCAGAACAAACTGGTGGTAGGCAGGGAGCGGGGATGGGGAAAATAAGTGAAGGAGTTTAAGAATACACTTATCTTGAACATTGAGTAATGTCTAGAATTGTTGAGTCACTATATTGTACATGTAAAACAAATATAATACTATATGTCAATTATACCTGAATGAAAACAATGTTATCCATGACTCAGGTAAACATGGTAATACAGATAATACAATACAAAGTCATTGATCCAGATAAAATAGTTAGATCCAGTATGTTTCTGGCAGATAGAACAAGTTAAGATTATCCACTCAAAGACAACTAAAACTTTTTACCAATATTTGTGGAGATTACTTTTAAAATTTCCCCTGATATATAATCTAATAGAGACTATGAACTAAATTTTGGGCAAGGAATCTTTTAGAAATACCAAGTGGCTGTCTGGATGTTTTTAAAGGTCGTAGTAGCTGTCTGGGTATTTTTAAAGGTCATATGAGTGGGTAATATATCCAATTTGTTTCCAAATAGCACCTGAGAAATTTTTTACAAATGTATACCTATTCCAAATGTAACTCAAAACTAAACCAATAAGCTTTTTGTATAGCTTAACCATGGACACAGGAAGGTGCAAAAGATGCAGCCCCCCATGATCTCAAGTTGCTTCCAAAGAAAAGAAAACCCTAGCCAGACATGCCGACAGCTGACTGTAGTCAGCAGGACATCAGCCAAAAGTGGGGTAAACTCACATTAGCTGTACACACCACCACAAATTCTCAGTGCCCCCAACCTCACAGCAGGTGCAGACCCAGTAAGCAGACCCTTGCCAGGTAGAAAGCTAGAGAGATCCAAGTCAAGCTCTCAGGATACTCGGGGACGGAAAAGAGAGAATCTCACCCTGTGATTCTCCCCTATATGACAAAGGATACACGACACATAAAAAGGAAAATAACGCTGTCCCTGGAAGGAAAAGAATCAATGAGGAGCCCAAACCAAGAGTTACCCAAAAGTAATATCCAGAGAACCAATTCTTTCAGGTATTTTCTTCTACTAATGTAAATTTAGACAAGGAGTTCTTACCACCTTCGTGTCATTGGACTCTGAGCAGAAATCAGAGAGGCTACCTTAGTAAGAATTTTTGCCTTTTCTGCTTTGTCAGATGTCCTGAGACTCAGCTACAGCTTCCCAAGAGAATGGGATATCTACACCACGCCACCTAGGAAAGAGCTTTTTCCTATGTCCTCTTAATTTCAGTAGCCGGGGTATGAAAATTAAACTGGAAAAAAAGCCAGATTAACAGGAGAAAATGTTTATTTTACAGGCATACAGAGACTTAACAGAAAAGAAGTGAAGACCTAGCAAAGTTAGACCTGGGAGCTTATTGACCATTTTTGTAAACCACAACAAATTATGGAGATTTGTCTAGACTGAGGAAAGGGGGTTTAGGTTTTTTGGCGGTAAACTGTGAGGGTAAATATATGGGGAAACTAAATGGAAGACACTGGTTATTTTAGTGAGATTGGTCTATGCATACTCAAGCCACACTCTCAGGTGACAAGAGTAGTCTCTCGTGACTTAGAGTGTTCTCTTCCTAGCACAGAAGAGGGGAGGGAGAACACCTCACAAAGGGAATTTTATGCTCTAGGCAGATTGGAGGAGGGTGGAGAGTTCTTTCTGTGCCTGCTGTTTCTGAATACCATTAGCTCAAAAGAATCCTTGTGCCAAAGTGGCATATTTGGGGGTGGCACATTCTGATCCCCATCATGACTTACAGCAGGCTGGCTTGCAGGGTGGTTTGTTGTAGATAAAGGGTTGGTTTCCTGGACAGATTGATTCAGGTTGTGAGTCAAAGTTCTGTTTTTATATGTGATCTGGCCATTGTTTAGATATTCAATCTCTCACTCTCTTCTGCTTTGTGACAACTGAGGACTTGATAAAGACCTAAAGAAAGACTAGAAGCCTTTACAATTGTTTGATGTGGTCTGTCCCAACAAAATAAAAGATTAAAAATATTAAGGTAATTATAAAATTAAGAATTTAGTAATTACTCATGCAATTAAAGAAAAGTTAACTTCAAACCCTACCCAATATTTTTACTGAAGTCTGTTTTGGCTGAATTACTGGGCCAATCATAATTCTGGAGATCCAAAACATCTCACAATTGTCTTTCCCAGCATGTCAAATACAAAGATCAAAAGAAACCAAAATGATATCATTGTTGCTTCACTTGTACCATTAAGTATTATGGTGTTCAACCACTTAATGAGTGCATCATAATTGTGAATTACGATAAGTGATAATAAGCTAATATCTAGAAATTACTTTGAATTTTTAAAAAAGTAAAATGTTACTTCAAAACACTTATGATTTTATTTTTCCTTTATTTTTATAGAGATTTTATTTATTTATTCATGAGACACAGAGAGAGAGAGAGACAGAGACAGAGACAGAGACATAGGCAGAGAGAGAAGCAGGCTCCATGCAGGGAGCCTCATGTGGGACTCGATCCTGGGACTCCAGGATCAGGCCCTGGGCTGAAGGCAGGTGCCTAACCACTGAACCACCCAGGCATCCCTATTTTTTCCCTTTATTTAAATACAATTTACCAACACATAGTATAACACCCACTGCTCATCACACCACATGCTCCTATTTTTAAATTTTCCTTATTTTAAAATTTTCTTTAGCACATTTTCTAGTAAATCCATAATTGTAAGAATAATAGAGTAAATCATGCATAGATTCCTGTGCAATAAAATATAGTTAGCACAATGCTAAAGTCTGTGTTGTATACGATTATACATTTTAAAAGCTAGGATTTAAAAAGCTAGGTTAAAGATCATATTGCATTCTAGATCATGCATTCTGGTTGCTTAGGTGTTAATGTAAGCCAAGTGTTTACGTAATTTTACAGTGAACAATTAACTAGCAGCATTGCTAACTCACTTGGGGATGCCAAACAGGAATGGTTAGAAATTATCATTTGGAGATCTTGTGAAATGAAGAATTTCTCTCCCTTGGTTTAGTTTGTGTTTGTAATGAAGTCTGCAGCGCTCTGAGAGACATGTTATGTGCACCCTCGACTCTTGGCATGCCTCCAGAGACACACAAAGCAATGAAGCAATGGAGTGGCCAGCTCCTCTGCACAGTTCTGGAGGCTCCACTTGCAAACCTGTATGAAAGCCACCAACTGGGGGAAAAACAAGATCCCCATTTGGCAAGGATTTTAATAAAATAAGCCCTAGTTAGAGAGAGGGCATTCTTTGTTTTGGAGAATTTTAATTGTTATTATACATAAAGAGATCATGAAATGTCTGCCATTATCTACATTCCTTAGACTGGGAGAAAAGCTGTTTTCTCCCAAAAGGCATAATACATAGTCCCTGTAAATGCTGAGGTGGGCTTCTGGGAAAAGGTGGGAGGCTCTGGAGACAGTTCACAGGTACACAAAACCATTAATAAATGCAGGGGCTTTACTTCTCAAAATTTGGTTTTGAACGTTGGTGTTTGTAGTTCATAATAGTGTCACATTGCTAAGTTAGTAGGTTGGATGCTTTCTGATCTCATTAATCTGGTACAATACATGTTCTGTATGTTTCCCAGGACAGAAATGTCTTCTGTTGAGATACTCTAGACCAGCAGCCAAAACAAGGGAAGATATAATGTTCCTGTCAAGGAGAGCGAAGATACTCCGGCATCTCTTACTCTGCATGAAGGAGGACAAGACACATCTAAAATACTTCCAGGGTGCTAAATATTTTCAGGTGCTAAATATGAATAAGAGCTAATAGTAATAATAAATTCCACTGCTGTTAGCACTTACCTTGCAAAATTATTTCACATACATTGTATTGCCAGATCTGCAACTCAGTCCTGTGAGTTACATCAGGCAAACACCACCATCTCTGCTTTAAAAATGAAGGAACCAAGGTTTAGAGAAGGTCCTGGAATTGCCTAATGGAAATTTGCCTCTTGAGGAGCAAAAGTTCAACCACAGACTCATGAAACCAAATACAAAAGATCTGTTTTGTCTTGTTTGTATTAAATTTTAATTACAGTATTTTTAACATAGAGTGTTATATTGATTTCAGGTGTACAATTAGTGATTGAACAATTCTGTACATCACCCAGTGTTCATCCCAACAAGTGCACTCATTACCCATCTGATTCCAAACCAGGATTTTTTTCAATAGCCATAAAATCTTAGCTTCTTGGGGTGCTTGGGTGGCTCAGTGCTTGAGCATCTGCCTCTTGTTTTTGGCTCAGGTCATGAGATTGAGCCTTGCATCTGGCTCCATGCGCAGCTCGGAGTCTGCTGGAGATTTTCTCTCTTCTCTCTCTCTGCTCCTCCCTGCGAGCACTCTTTCTCGCTCTCTGTCTCTCTCAAATAAATAAATAAAATATTTTTTTTTAAAAATCTCAGCTTCGGGATCCCTGGGTGGCGCAGCGGTTTAGCGCCTGTCTTTGGCCCAGGGCGCGATCCTGGAGACCCGGGATCGAATCCCACGTCGGGCTCCCGGTGCATGGAGCCTGCTTCTTCCTCTGCCTGTGTCTCTGCCTCTCTCTCTCTCTGTGACTATCATAAAAAAAAAAAAAAAATCTCAGCTTCATTTTAGTCTTTAAATCTGGTATTGAAAAATAATTATAATGAAAATGATTAAATAATTTAAATAAATATTTTTAAAACATATTTTTAAATATATCAACCTTTTAGCCTTTCTATTCAAGACTTTTGACTATACTATTTATAGTATTTTTATAATAGAAATGCTGCCAACATATCTGTCTTTTTAAAATCACTATCACAATAAAAAACATTTGAACAAATTATTTAGACCAAGCTAAACTCAACTCTTTATTAGCACGAAATAAATAGACTATTACTGTCCTGGTTATTCTGTACAAATAACCAGATTAGGGCAACTGCTTGACCATATAATTAATTGTTTGGGCTCAGCTGTTTCATGACAGAAAAGAGTCGATTTAACATAATTGCCCTTTGATGCATACAAGTGCGTTGACAATGAACGTTAAATTTAAATATTCTTTTAACTATGACAATTCAGGGAAGCCAAAAAACCAGTTGTCTGTGAATATTACAGTATTGTCTACAGAGGGAGCCATCTCCTAGTTTCTCCTGGGGAATCTCCTTACTGGAGCAGTCATTCTTCTATCGTTTACAGACATGATGGAGTATGGAAATAAAACAATTCTAGTCAAATGAGAACAAGTAAATCTATTTATTCAGAGCTTGTATTAAGCAAGCCACCATCACTGTCATTTGTTAGAGACTTGAAATAAGGCAGAAGAGGGGGAAAGCTTTATAGAAGAAAGAGAAGGTTTGGGGTTTGCCCTGATTGAAGGCTCTTGACCTAGGGGACATGTAGTTGAGTTAAACAAAACAGGGGAACATATTTATTGGCTAGGGCTGTGTTGGATTTTCTCTAGTTAGTCTTAAGTTGGAACAAAAATTAGGAAAGCTATCAATTATTAATCAAGTTCTGGCCATTTGGGGCTGATTGTCACAGAGGTTATTGTTTGGCTTTCTGGATTGTTACTAGAGATAGTGGTTTGACTTCTTACAAGCTGACATAAAGATAGAAGCTGGCTTCCTAGCCTGGTTGCTGCAGATTATGGATCAGAGCTTAATTTTTAGATACAGTCTAACTATTCACTGTTTATTTAATCTCAGGGACTTGAAAAACCACTTTTATAATAAAATCTTGGTAAATAAACCACTTTGGCAAAATTCACTTCTCCTCTCAGTAATTACATGTCAATGACACATAATTCCACATCACCAGTGAAGACCTTTCTCCTCCACTCCAGGCTCATGGCCAACTGCCTGACATGTATTTCCATTCAGATATCTCAATTATGTTCAAAATGGAGATCCAAAGATTCCCAACCAATCTAGTTTCTTTTGTAGTTTTTTCTAAATCAGTCAAAGGCATCTTCATTAAACCTGAAGTCATTCCTGACTTTCCTTCTATCATGCTCAATCGAAAAGTTGATATCAGCAACTGAAGAGACCAGCTCACTCACATGGCTTGGAAGTAACAGGATTCAGGTCTCCCATTTCCATGCCCAAAGCTCTTTTGACCAGCCCTGAATGTCTTTCTGAAGACCATGCTTGTTTCTGTTGTTAGTCTCATGGTTCTTTTCCCTACATAACTTCTAACCCAGATTATTGACAGTGATGGTCTCCTTAGTGCTCTTCTACCTCCAGTAGATTTCTTATCTATACCATCTTTCTCTGCTCAAAAACATTCACTAGACTGTCCATCATTGTACCTGGCATTCAAAGTCCACCAAAGCAGAGATGTAATCTACATTTCCAGTCTCTTTTTAAATCATACACACACACACACACACACACACACACACACACACACACACACACAGATGGCTACACATCTAACCAGACCCACATTTTGCAATTTCACAGCTAAGAGAGGTTTTTCATGCCTCCTTGCCTTTGTCTAGAATCACTTTCCCTCATCTCCCATCATCCATCAAGATCATTTTTTTGGTATATTTTTTATTGGAGTTCGATTTGCCAACATATAGCATAACGCCCAGTGCTCATCCTGTCAAGTGCCCCCCTCAGTGCCCCTTACCCAGTCACCCCATCCTCCTGTCCACTTCCCTTTCTACTACCCCTTGTTCATTTCCCGGAGTTAGGTGTCTCTCATGTTCTATCACCCTCACTGATATTTCCCACTCATTTTCTCTTCTTTCCTCTTTATTCCCTTTCACTAATTGTTATATTCCCCAAATGAATGAGACCATATAATGTTTGTCCTTCTCTGATTGACTATTTCACTCAGCGTAATACCCTCCAGTTCCATCCACGTCAAGGCAAATGGTGGGTATTTGTCATTTCTAATGGCTGAGGAATATTCCATTGTATACATAGACCACATCTTCTTTATCCATTCATCTTTCGATGGACACCGAGGCTCCTTCCACAGTTTGGCTACTGTGGACATTGATGCTAGAAACATCGGGGTGCAGGTGTCCCGGCTTTTCACTGCATCTGAATCTTTGGGATAAAACCCCAGCAGTGCAATTGCGAGGTCATTGGGCAGATCTATTTTTAACTCTTTGAGAAACCTCCACACAGTTTTCCAGAGTGGCTGCACCAGTTCACATTCCCACCAACAGTGTAAGAGGGTTCCCCTTTCTCCACATCCTCTCCAACATTTGTTGTTTCCTGTCTTGTTAATGTTCCCCATTCTCACTGGTGTGAGGTGGTATCTCATTGAGGTTTTGATTTGTATTTCCCTGATGGCAAGTGATGCAGAGCATTTTCTCATGTGCGTGTTGGCCATGTCCATGTCTTCCTCTGTGAGATTTCTCTTCATGTCTTTTGCCCATTTCCTGATTGGATTGTTTGTTTCTCTGCTGTTGAGTTTAATAAGTTCTTTATAGACCTTGGACACTAGCCCTTTATCTGATATGTCATTTGCAAATATCTTCTCCCATTCTGTAGGTTGTCTTTTAGTTCTGTTGACTGTTTCTTTTGCTGTGCAAAAGCCTTCGATCTTGATTAAGTCCCATTAATTCATTTTTGCTTTTGTTCCCCTTGCCTTCATAGATGTATCTTGCAAGAAGTTGCTGTGGCCAAGTTCAAAAAGGGTGTTGCCTGTGTTCTCCTCTAGTACTTGGATGGATTCTTGTCTCACATTTAGATCTTTCTCCATTTTGAGTTAATTTTTGTGCATAGTGTAAGAGAATGCTCGAGTTGCATTCTTCTGCATGTGGCTGTCCAATTATCCCACCACCCTTTATTGAAGAGACTGTTCTTTTTCCAGTGGATAGTCTTTCTTGAATATTAGTTGATCATAGAGTTGAGGGCCCATTCTTGAATTCTCTATTCTGTTCCATTGATTTATGTGTCTGTTTTAGTGCCAGTACCACACTGTCTTGATGATCACAACTTTGTAGTATAACTTGAAGTCAGGAATTGTGATGCCCCTGTCTCTGGTTTTCTTTTTATTTTTATTTTTTTAGATTTTATTTATTTATTCATGAGAATACATAGAGAGGAGAGAGAGAGGCAGAGACACAGGCAGAGGGAGAAGCAGGCTCCATGAAGGGAGCCTGACATGGGACTTGATCCTGATCTCCAGGATCAGGCCCTGGGCTGAAGGCAGTGCTAAACCGCTGAGCCACCCGGGCCACCCTGGTTTTCTTTTTCAATATTTCCCTGGCTATTCGAGGTCTTTTCTTATTCCACACAAATCTTAAGATGATTTGTTCCAACTCTCTGAAGAAAGTCCATGGTATTTTGATAGGGATTGCATTAAATGTGTAAATTTCCCTGGGTAGCATTAACATTTTCACAATATTAATTCTTCCAATCCATGATCATGGAATATTTTTCTATCTCTTTTTGTATTCCTCAATTTCTTTCAGAAGTGCTCTATAGTGTTTAGTGTATAAATCCTTTATCTCTTTGGTTAGGCTTATTCCTAGGTATCTTCTGCTTTTGGATGTAATTGTAAATGGGATTGATTCCTTAATTTCTCTTTCTTCAGTCTCATTGTTAGTGTATAGAAATGCCACTGATTTCTGGGCATTGATTTTGTATGCTGCCACACTGTCAAATTGCTGTATGAGTTCTAGCAATCTTGGGGTGGAGTCTCTTGGGTTTTCTATGTAGAGTATATTGTCATCGGCGAAGAGGAAGAGTTTGACTTCTTCTTTGCCAACTTGAATGTCTTTTTTTTCTTTTTGTTGCCTGATTGCTAAGGCTAGGACTATGTTGAATAGCACTGGTGAGAGTGGATATCCTTGTCATGTTCCTGATCTTAGGGGAAAGGCTCCAGGGTTTCCCCCATTGAGAATGATATTTGCTGTGGGCTTTTCGTAGATGGCTTTTAAGATGCTGAGGAATGTTCCCTTTATCCCTACACTCTGAAGAGTTTTGATCAGGAATGGATGCTGTATTTTGTCAAATGCTTTCTCTGCATCTATTGAGAGGATCATATTATGGTTCTTGTGTTTTCTCTTGTTGATATGATCTATCACATTGATTGCTTTAAGAATGTTGAACCAGCCTTGCATCCTGGGGATAAATCCCACTTGGTTATAGTGAACAATCTTCTTAATGTACTGTTGGGTCGTATTGGCTAGTATCTTGTTGAGAATTTTTTCATGTGTGTTCATCAGGGATATTGGTCTATAATTCTCCTTATGGTGGGGTCTTTGTCTGGTTTTGGAATTAAGGTGATGTTGGCCTCATAGAACGAATTTGGAAGTACTCCATCTCTTTCTATCTTTCCAAACAGCTTTAGTAGAATAGGTATGGTTTCTTCTTTAAACATTTGATAGAATTCCCCTGGGAAGCCATCTGGCCCTGGACTTTTGTGTCTTGGGAGGTTTTGACGACTACTTCAATTTCCTCCCTGGTTATTGGCCTGTTCAGGTGTCCTATTTCTTCCTGTTCCAGTGTGGTGGTTTGTGGTTTTCTAGAAATGAGTCCATTTCTTCTAGATTGCCTAATTTATTGGCATATAGTTGCTCATAATATGTTTTTAAAATCGTTTGTATTTCCTTCGTATTGGTTGTGAGCTCTCCTTTTTCATTCATGATTTTATTAATTTGACTCTTTTCTCTTTGTGTTTAATAAGGCTGGGTATAGTTTCTCTATCTTATTAATTATTTCAAGGAACCAACTCCTGGTTTTGTTGATCTGTTCTATAGTTCTTCTGGTCTCTATTTCATTGAGTTCTGCTCGAGTCTTTATTAACTCGCTTCTTCTGTTTGGTGTAGGTTTTATTTGCTGCTCTTTCTCCAGTTCCTTTGGGTGCAACATTAGATTGTGTATTTGAGTTTTTTCCAATTTTTTGAGGGATGCTTGTATTGCGATGAATTTCCCCCTCAGGACTGCTTTTGCTATATCCCAAAGATTTTGAACAATTATATCTTCATTCTCATTAGTTTCCATGAATCTTTTTAATTCTTTTCTATTTTCTTGGTTGACCCTTTCATCTTTTAGCAGGATGCTCTTTAACCTCCATGTATTTGAGTTTCTTCCAAATTTCTTCTGAGATTGAATTCAAGTTTCAAAGCATTATTGTCTGAAAATATGCAGGGGACAATCCCAATCTTTTGGTATCAGTTGAGAACTGATTTGTGACCCAGTATGTGGTCTATTCTGGGTAAAGTTCCCCATGTGCACTTGAGAAGAATGTGTATTCTGTTGCGTTTGGATGTAAAGTTCTGTCAGTATCTGTGAAGTCCATCTGGTCCAGTGTATTATTTAAAGCTCTTGTTTCTTTAGAGATGTTGTACCTAGAAGATCTGTCATTTGCAGAAAGTGCCATGTTGAAGTGTCCCAGTATTAGTGTATTATTATCTAAGTATGTCTTTACTTTGGTTATTAATTGATTGATATACTTGGCAGGTCCCATATTAGGGGCATAAATATTGATGATTGTTAGTTCCTCTTGTTGGATATATCCTTTAAGTATGATACAGTGTCCCTCTTCAGCTCTTATTACAGTATTTAGTATAAACTTTAATTTATCTTACATGATGATTGTTACCCCAGCTTTCTTTTGAGGACCATTTTAATGGTAAATGGTTCTTCAACCTTTCATTTTCAGGCTGTGGTGTCCTTAGGTCTAAAATGAGTCTCTTGTAGACAGCAAATAGAAGGGTCTTGCTTTTTTATCCAGTCTGAAACCCTGCACCTTTTGATGGGATCATTTAGCCCATTCACATTCAGAGTAACTATTGAAAGATATGAATTTAGTGTCATCGTAACACCTATTCAGTCCCTGTTTTTGTGGATCATTTATTTGGGCATCCTCTTTCTTTTACAGAATCCCTCTTAATATTTCTTGCAGAGCTGGTTTGGTGGTGACATATTCTTTCTGTTTCTGCCTATCTTGGAGGCTCTTTATCTCTCCTTATTCTGAATGAGAGCCTTGCTGGATAAAGTATTCTTGGCTGCAGGTTCTTCTCATTAGGACCCTGAATATATCCTGGCAGCCCTTTCTGGCCTGCCAGGTCTTTGTGTAGAGGTCTGCTGTTAATCTAATATTTCTCCCCATATAAGCTAGGGATCTCTTGTCTCTTGCTGCTTTAAGGATTTTCTCTTTATCTTTGGAATTTGCAAGTTTCACTATTAAATGTCGAGGTGTTGAACTTTTTTAGTGATTTAGGTGGGGACCTCTCTATCTTCTGGATCTGAATTTCTGTTTCCCTCCTCAAATTAGGGAAGTTTTCAGCTACGATTTGTTCAAATATACTTTCTGGTCCTCTGTCCCCCTCAGCACATTCTGGAACCTCAATTAAACGTAGATTTTTTTCCTTCTGAGGCTGTCATTTTTTCCATTAATCTTTCCTCATGATCTTTTCATTGTTTTTCTCTTTTTTCCTCAGCTTCCTTCCTTGCCGTCAACTTGTCTTCTATATGGTGACCTGGGATAGGAAAAATAAAGGCTTCACTCTTTCTTCCACCTCATTAACCCTCATCGTTAGGACCTCCAGTTTGGATTGTATCTCATTAATTGATTTTTAATTTTAGCCTGATTAGATCTAAATTCTGCAGTCATGAAGTTTCCTGATTCCTTTATGTTTTTTTCCAGAGCCACCAGTGGCTTTATAATTGTGCTTCTGTATTGGCTTTCTGACTTGGAATTGTAATTCAAATTCTGTAACTCTGTGGCAGAGAGTACTGTTTCTGATTCTTCCTTTTGTGTTGAGTTCTTTCTAGTCATTTTGCTCAGTGCAGAGTGGCTAAAAACACTGGAAAAAGGAAGAAAAAGAAAGAAAAAAAAAGAAAAAGAAAGAAAAGAAAAGAAAAAAGAAAAGAAAAGAAAAGAAAAGAAAAGAAAAGAAGAAAAGAAAAGAAAAGAAAAGAAAAAAAAGAAAAGAAAAGAAAAGAAAAGAAAAGAAAAGAAAAGAAAAGAAAAGAAAAGAAAAGAAAAGAAAAGAAAAGAAAAGGGAGGGGGTACCCTCTGGTTCTATATACTGTAAATCCCTGGAGCTTTCAAGCCCTGCTTGATCAAGAACTTGCTTTTCCCGGTCCTTCCAGCTGGTCTTCTGGGGGAGCTGCTCTGCTGATTCTCAGGTGTGTGCACCTCGGGGGGATGCCCTGCCCCCTGCCAGGCGCAGCTCAGTGGTTGCTGTTTATCCTGTGAGACCCCTGCTCCCTGGTGGCCCCTCTCCTTCCCAAGCACAGGGTGACACCAGAGGAACAATATCCCTGGCGGCGGCCAGCTCTCCGGCTCTGGAGTCAGCTCCCGCAGTAACTACCGCAGCTCTCAGTCCACACTGGCCTGGATGCTCCGGGGCATGGGGCGCTGATCTGCACAGCTCAGGGGTTCCTGGCGGCAGGAGCGTCCTCGCTATCCTGGGCCCTCCCGCCTCCACCTGTCCTGGGGGGACCGCAGGATCCTGGGCTGTGTCCCGGTGCCCTGGGATCGGGGCCTGCGCTGCTGGAATCGCTCCCGGGCCCCCCCCGCGGCTCCCGAAGGCAGCAGGACGCAGCCCCCCGCCCGGAGCCAACCCCGCCGACCCGCTTCTCCCCGAGGCCCCGCCGGGTGCGCTCCAGCCCTGTGGCTCGCTCTCCCCCGGGGCGCACTTCCTCTGTTAGTGACCCCGGGAGACTGGAGGCTCCACTGCCCCTCCTGGGGTCCTGCCCGAGTTCCCTACTAAGCGCCTTTCCCTCCGGGAAGAATCCGGTGCGGATTTTTAAAGTTCCTGCTTCTCCGGGGCTGGGCTCGGCTTTCCTGTCCCCAAGGCTCTCCCACCGCCCAGCCTTAGCCCGGCTCCTCGCGGGGGTCCCTCCCCTACTGGATTCTTTTTTATTTTTATTTTTTCCACCTTCCTACCTTGTTAGAAGTGCAAACCTCTCTGTAGTGTTCCGGCTGTTCTCTCTTTAAATCTCAGATCGAATTCGTAGGTTTTCAGGATGATTTGAAATTTATCTAGGTAAATTGGTGGGGACAGGTGACTTGGGGACCCTACTTCTCCACCATCTTGCCCCGCTCCCCTCTTTCTCTTTTTTATTTATTTATTCATGAGAGACACACATAGAGAGGCAGAGACATAGGCAGAGGGAGAAGCAGGCTCCCTGCAGGGAATCCAATGCAGGACTTGATCCTAGGAACCTAGGATCATGACCTGAGCCAAAGGTAGACAGACACTCAACCACTGAGCCACCCAGGCGCCCCTCACAAGATCCTTTCTGGAAGCTTTGTCAACAGTTCATCAGAATTAATATCTGGCTGTAATGATGGGCACAGCATAACTTCCTTGTTGTAGAGGGGTCCCATGTTTATTCCTTACTGGATGTCTATGTCCTTGAGCACAGAGATCATCTCTCACTCCTTCACCTGTCACACCATATTGCACATAAAAGGTGCTTGGCAAATAGTCATTTAATTAAAGTGAGTAATGTTCCATCATAGGAAAAGTAGATTCGTAAACTTCTCATCAGCAGGCAAGAAAAGCCTAGGCACACCAGGTAAAGCAAATCTGAGAGACCTGTAATCCATCTGGAACTTTCCTCCTGTGCACATGCTCTGTGTATTTTCCCTTATATTTAAAATGAGAACAATTATGCCCAGTGAAATCTGTCTTCTTGTTGGCTTGTGGCAATGATAGGTTGTCAGGTAATATAAGATTCTCAAGAGAAAGAGCAAATTATACCCCAGAGGAATCATTTTATTCCTGGAGTTTCTCCCTCCGTGCTCTTCTCTCCTCCCTGAAATAACAAAAGGCAGAATGCCTAGCACACCACCTGCTCAAGAGGGAGCACTCAATCAACAGTCATTCCCTTCTCTTTTTTCTGTTTACCTCGCTACTTCCCACATTTCTTTTTTCAAGATTATTTTTCTCTTTACTTCTTAAAACTCAACATAATTAGTCAAATGTATATATATATTTTTAAGTTGACCTTATTTTCCACACTTACAAAAGCTAAAGTCTATGTTAGTCATGGGAAATAGTAACCCATATCTATTACAAGAAGAAATGTTTACAATAACTTACCTACACTTTGATATTTTAATGATGCATCTCCAAGTTTTGACAAACTATGAGGTATTTTTCTTTCAAGGTAACATTTAGCTTACCTTTTCCAAAATAAGCCATGGGAAACTAATTACTTACAAAGTAGAAGATTCAAACTTACACTCATGTTGTCAGTGAAGTATGTGTCAGACTGTGTTAGTCTAAGGACTAAATTTCTAGGTCCAGAGGTGAGCTCTACACAGGTTATTTTTGCTCTGAATGAGTGAGGCTTTGCATTGGGATATAATATGACTGAATGCTAGTAGGCTTTAATACCACCTTTTGTCCTATTCCTTGAGGGGTTAATAGTTACAAATCCTCACTATTCAACTATTCCAAACAGTCAGGCACTGGTGGCAGGGATGGAAATTATTGGCCTAGATGTCTGTAGGTCTCCAAAGAAAGTCAAAGGAAGATCTCTCCAGAGACAAGCAACACCAACACTGGCCTGAGTGTACTTCCCTCCCTTGGGCATAGCCACTGGATCCTCTTGATCCCAAGGGTACCAACACCCCTCCAACCATTTATGAATAGATAGCTAAAACCAATTACATTCTTATTTTCAAACATTTTAAGTCTAGGTGCCTACATTCAAACTATGTGATATAATCAAATTGCAACAAAGTGCTTTATATTTAAGGCCTTTGAGTTTGAAATAATATAAGGAACACTCTGGTGATAGAAGAATATGTCTCATTACCAAATAAAACACATTCTTTAAAAAGAGGTTTTATTTATTTATTTGACACAAACACACAGAGAGTGCACATAAGCAGGAGGAGAGAGAGAACTTGGTCCCCTACTAAGCAAGGAACCAGGTGTGGGACTCCATACCAGGACCCCAGGATCATGACCTGAGCCAAAGGCAGTTGTTAACCAACTAAGCCACTGAGGCACCACCAGATAAAACACATTCTGAGAGCCTGTGGTCCAAGAGAAGCTGTCCTTAGACTCCTATCAGCAGCGAGGCCTCTGAGTAGTCAGAACCTGACGGGGAGCAGATTTCTGAAGCCCATGGCCTCATGCTCTACTGGTGGAAATGAACAACACAAGAAAAGAAGAATATGAAGGGGGTCAGAAAGTGCTCCTTAATATGTCACTTTAGCATAAGGACTATTTTGAACTGAAGGCAATTTAAAAAATGACAGACACAAGAGTAGATCCCAGCCTTTCTCCTTTCTGCCTAAAAGCAGGACATCCCTTTGTGAAGATGTCCCTGCTTCTCTCTTCCATACCAGGAGGAAGATAACAATATTACAGGAAATAGAAAGTCAGCATCAGCCTGAATCTGCATAAACAAAACTTACTCAAATAATTTCTATTTTCCATTAGTTCCTCTCAATATATTCACTTCCTCAAAGTATATCACCCCCAAAAGTCCAAACCCCCTTTCCTGTGCCTTGACACTTCTCCACAATTTATTAGCCTTCGGTAAAATGGTACAGGAGCTCTCAAGTTTAACCACTTCTTTCGGTTTGCATTTCTTTTATGTGAATCTCTTGTGTGCATATGAAATAAAACTTTTCTCCTGTCAATCTCTTTTTTTTCAGTTTAATTAGAAGGCCCTGACTACTAAGCTGAAGAGGGTAGAGGGAAAATGTTTTTCCTCCTCTACAAGAGGAAAGGAATGACGCAGATGGAAAAGAAAGGAAAGAAGGAGGAAATGTTTCCAATGAAATAAATTTTATTTTTCTAATAACCAAAAAACAGAATAGCTATCTGTATAGAGACAGACAAACAGGAGAAAATGTTTTAAACAGAATGAGCCGAAAATGCTCTTTATAAGAAAGAGCTTCGTGTAGAGTAGACTGTATGTATACAGGCAACCCCAGCTTCCATGTCTCATTTTTCCAAAGGCTATTTTTACCTAATTTACTTGGAATTGTAAATGCATTATGCCCAGAGAAACAATGTTATTAATGGGACTTGGATCTACAGGATGGCTGTAGAAAATATAGCTTCTTCTAAGAATTAGTACTTGGGTCTCTATGTCAATACTGGTGGGTTACTTGTCTGGGGACTTTATTTTCTCTGAATAGGGAACAATGAGCAATACCACCTGAATCCCCAAGGAGGAGGGTAAAAATTTCAGACTCAGATTCATCTTCCAATCAAGAATAATTCAAAAGTAGTTGCCAGTCAGGAGTTGCCTGGTCTTTACATCAAAAGAAGGGAAAGGCTAGATAGTTAAGAAAGAGAACTGCATAAAATAACCATACCACGTTCCAAATTGCGAATGCAGGTGTGGAATGCAGCTCAGCATCACCTCTCTTAATTGCATGTTTTCATGCACTTTCCCAGCTATTACTTAATTTTTTCCCAAAAAAATACCATTAAGGATGGTAGCAGAAGGACAGTAAGAAAATATTAAAAGTTGCATTAGGAAACGATTGGTAGTAATGCATATGTTCATTATCTTGATTGTGGTGATAATTTCAGCTTTAAAAAAAATTTCAGCTTTATATGATTATTAAAAAATAGGAAACACTTCACACATGTGTCAAAGATGATCACTTTGAATACTTTAAATATATGCAGTTGATTGTACAAACACATCAATTAAGCTTTAAAAAATTCATTGACCTGGGGAACCTGGGCGGCTCAGTTGGTTTAGGATTGAACTCATGATTTTGGATAAGGTCAGGATCTCGTGGTGATGGGATCAAACCCTGAGTGGGGCTCTGCATTTGCTGCAAAGTCTGCTTGAGATTCCACTTGAGATTCCCTTTGCCCCTCCCTTGCTCACACATTCTCTCTCTCTCTCTAAAATACATAAATAAAATCTTTAAAGAAAAGTGTATTGCCCAACATACTTCAATTAAACTTAAAAAAATGTATTAACTGCCCCCCCAAAAAATCTCATTGAGGTAGATAAAAGCTCTTGTCTACCCTATGCTGTTACCACCATGGTCTACCATATAGCATGATCTTCAATCTGTGGATTTTCTGGCTTAATTCATGGTGGTCACTCACAACAGTAATAAAAACTCTGACCTGTAGGCATAAATATTTTTTTAAAAAGTCAACAAATAAAAATTTGTAAGTGAAATTAAAATATTAATCATTATGAAGAAGAAAAAAGATCTGAACAACTCATGAGATAGATTATGTCCTTGACTAAGATGGCAGTTTAACCTATTAAATAAATAAATTTGCATTGAAATTGCAAAACTTAACAAACAGATTCTAAAACTTTATGGAAAATTAAGTTTTAAGAATATTTAACATAATTGAAAAGAAGAAAAACAAAAATTTAAAAACATCCTACTTGACATCAAGAATTTTTTTAAGGGCAGTCCGGGTGGCTCAGCAGTTTAGCTCTGCCTTCAGCCCAGGGCATGATCTTGGAAACCTGGGATCGAGTCCCACGTCGGGCTTCCTGCATGGAGCCTGCTTCTCTCTCTCTCTCTCTCTCTCTCTCTCTCTCCTCTCTCTCTCTCTCTCATCTCTCCTGAATAAATAAATAAAATCTTTTTTTAAAAAATTATTTTTTAAAAATCATTTAGTCACTACATTGTATACCTGAAATTAATACCACACCATATATTAACTACACAGGAATTAAATTTTTTTAAATATCATAAAAATAGTAAAACAGCACAATAAGGCACAGGGTAGAGACCGAAATAGCAATAAAATAAAATGGAAAATTCATGTTAAGTACTGCTGATAATATAAATAAAAAGATTAGAAGGATTCACTTCAAATTCATCTAGATGAATTGGAATTTCTTTGGAATTACAAAGCTAATTTCAAGTTTATTAATAATTTTTATTTTTCTTTAAGAAGTTAAGAATTTGAGAAAATGTGGATATTTATTAATTTTCTGTGTTGAGCAAATTGATGTTTTTATAATAGACTTTAGATAATTTAGAAATACTTTCCAATAACAATAAAAAAACCACCGCAATGAAAAGGGGATTTTATCAAATAACTTTAGGTATTATTTTTAATAGTCTCAAAAAAGGGTGAAATTGAGTTACCTTCTTAAAGCAGCATGAATAAAATGAAGCACTCAAGAATTAGGAAAGTTAGGGATAAAGAAATCAAAAACAGAAAATGCTAAAATAAATCATCAATATCTGGCAAGATATCTGGATGGGAGGAATGGTAAACTAAAAAGAAAAAGTGCCTCCATGAAAAGGAGAAACTGCACTCCCTGTGACTCAGACTATTTTGATGTCAAGCAGACAAACGATCCCTGTCAACTAGGGCTGTAATAGGTGTTTTTAATGGTCATCACACCATCCACTAATCTGCCTTTAGATCATAAGGACTGATAGTTCCCACATTCCAAATAATCCCTGCCTTGCTGAGATCCAGTATATGTGCCTCAGTGGAGCAAAGGCTTGAAGGTCTCATTTGAAGAAAAAAAAAATTTCCCTGATAAAGAGATGGACTGACTGACCTTGCAGTGAATTTCCATTCCCTTCTCAAAACTCACATGCACAATATTTCATTAAAACAATCCCACTCTGACACACACTGGGAATGGATTAATCAATACACCACCTCAGTCAACTCTGTTACTTGCATTTAATTTTTTTTTCAGTTTTCTTTGTTGCTAAAAGGCAATGTTGTTGAACCCTACTACTGCAGGGGTGAATGAATTAAACATAGACATGAAATGAGAGAACTACAAGGAAATAGGTGTTCTTGCGTCAGATCTAGGCTCCAGTTAGATGAAGAAGGAAGAGGTCCAAAGGGTTTTTGTAAGAAAGTTGCATATGGGTCCACATGAACTAGCCACAGAGGCTTTAAGGGAAGGATTTCAAGGGTAGCAAAGGGACAGGAGATAGGAAGAAGAGGTAAACTCTGGAGTGGTGTTCTGGACACCCGGGGATTCTTTTGGCAATTGACATAAATAGAAACAAAAAGTCTTGTACTATTATGTTTCATGTTCTGGAACATGGAAGTGCTGAGGCTGTGAGTACTAAGGAGGAAAAGAGAAAGAAGAGAAGAGTTGCCAGCACCACACAGCTTTCAGTAGGGAGGGCACTTAACTCTTCCCTATGGCCGTGTGGTGACAAGGAGAAGTGAGGCTGTCAGGAACATGGGAGTTTGGGGAACTTTCTCAACTTTGCTGGTGTCAACATGGAGGCTGAAGAAGTGAAATATATATATATATATCCACATATCTCAATTAGCCAACTTTGGATCTGAAGATGAAGAAGTGAAATATATATATATATATATATACCCATATATCTCAATTAGCCAACTTTGGATCTGAAGATGAGCAACTAAATATATCAGAGTTGGGGGTTCTACACCAAATTCTGCTTGCTAGGTTTCTCTCCTCCCCTCAATGTGCTAGAGAATATATGTGGTAAAGGAAGGATCAATCAAGTCATTCAACACATCCTTGATTGTAACAGCAATAGGCTAAATGTTAGGCATGTGACAAGGCAGACAATGCTACAGCGTAGATGAGGGGGGAAAATAAAAATAAAAGCAATAAAAAAGGTTGAGGGAGGTAGACAAAGGATTAGAGAAGTCTTTTAAACCCTATACTTTAGCCTCAGAGCATTGGGAACCTATGGAAAGATTATTATATGCAGGGGAAAGATATGATCAGATTCACTTTTCAAAAGGATGACTTCCCTTTGGAATATGGCATCTATGGTCTTAGGTTTTCAAACTGAACTTTCACAGTTCCTATTACATTTACCAGTTACAAACAATAACATATGACAAATTTTATAATAATAAAAATAATATAATCCCCCTAAGCCTTCAACTAGAGTGTCATAATAATGGGGATGATGTGGATAATAGTTTATTTCTGTGGTTTTAGAGGATTAAATGGGTGATCCATGTCAAGGATCTCTAGTATACTTGATACTTGGAAGTATCCAATAAATGTTAGGTCTTTTACAAGATGCTTTTCTAATATGTACTTGTTGGAACTTGGATTTCATTATTTGGTATGGGAAAACATGTATAGTATTTTCTAAGAAAAGATATGAAATGCAGACTTCCAGAAAATTAGCCTTTGATCATACAGAGACTAATCTGCACCATATCCCTTAGCATAGATTTCTGTCTCTTTAAATAAAAAGGCTATTTCAGATGAGTGGTAAGTTCTCAGAAAAAAAGATCATTTATAAACAGAAAAAGACTATTATTTGTTCTCCATACTAGCAGACATAGTGAAAAGAAAAGAAAAGAATCCATAACTCATCATTCCACTTCCCTATTAGTTTTTTGAAAGTCATCAAATAGCTCTGAGCAAAAGAAATGCTTTTCTACCTCTTCATCTTTTAATTTAGAAGTAAAAACACTAGAAGTATAAGCAACAAAAGAAAAACATAGAGAAATTGGGTTTCAACAAAATTTAAAACTTTTGTGCATTAAAGAACATTATCAAGAAAGTGAAAAGACAATCTACAGAAGAGGAGAAAGTATCTGCAAATCATATATCTGATAACGGTCTAAGATCCAGAATGCACAGAGAACTCTTACAACTAACAATAAAAAGACAAAAAAACCAATTTGAAAATGTACAAAGGAGTTGAATTGACATTTCTCCAGAGAAGACATACAAATGGCCAATAGGCACCAGAAAAGATGCCCAACATCATTAGTCATTACAGAAATGCAATCAAAACCACGAGATACCACTCCATACGCAGCAGACGGGCTATACTTTTCTTTTTTTTTTTACAAGAGATAGTAGCAAGTTGGTAAGGATGTTAAGAAATTAGAACTCATGCTTTTATGCTGGGGATGTAAAATGGTGCAGGAAAACAGTCTGACGATTCCTTAAAAGGTTAAACATGGAGTCACCTATGACTCAGTAATTCTACTCATTTTCACCAGAGAGAAATGAAAACATCCACATAAAATTTTGTACATGAATGTTCATGGTAGTGTTATTCATAACAGCCAAATGTAGAAATGACATCAAATATCCATCAGCTGATGAGTAGGTAAATCTGGTACACTGGAATACTTTTCAGCTATAGAAACAAATGAAATATAGATACATGTCATAATGTGGATGGATCTCAAAAACATTATGCTAAGTGTAAGAGGCCAGACCCCTATGGCTGCATATTGTAAAATTCCATTTATATCAAATATGCAGAATAGTTAAATATTTGGAGATGGAAAGTAGATGGGTGGTTGCCAGGGGCTGAGGGAAGAGGGTATGCAGTGCAATTGCTTAATGGGTACAATGTTTATTTTGAGGTGATGAAGCGTTTGGAAGTAGAGGTGGTGGTCGCACAATTTGTGAACATACTAACTACCATTAAATTGTTCATTTTGTTGTTGAATTTATATTATAAGAATTTCACCTCTGATGAAAAAAATAATTAAAAGTTTAACAGGCTCAATTGCAGTGAACTTCAAATGACAAGATAAAGTTCTAGATTGTGTCCTGTAAATAATAGAGAACATTTCTTAAAATACTTTTTAAATACATCTAACATTTTAGGATGATTAATTTCTTTATGTTTGTCGTGCTTATTGGAACCAAAACAGCCAGGGGCACTGGGTGGCAAGTCAGTGAAGTGCCCTGCTTTTGTTTTTTGGCTCAGATTGTGATCTCAGAGGTGTTAGATCAAGCCCCATAATTGGCTCTGCATTGAGCATGTAGTCTGCTTGAGATTCTCTCCATATCCCTCTGCCCCTCATGCTCACTCTTTCTAAAATAAATATATAAATATTTTTAAAAAATCAAACAGCCGGGATCCCTGGGTGGCGCAGCAGTTTGGCGCCTGCCTTTGGCCCAGGGCGCGATCCTGGAGACCCGGGATCGAATCCCACGTCGGGCTCCCGGTGCATAGAGCCTGCTTCTCCCTCTGCCTGCTTCTCTCTCTGCCTGTGTCTCTGCCTCTCTCTCTCTCTCTCTCTCTCTCTCTGTTATCTACTATCATAAATAAATAATATTTTATTATATGATGTAATAAATATGTAAATATGATGATTTACTATCATAAATAAATAATAAGAAAAAATCAAACAGCCAATTATAAGTAGAACATGCTATCAATTTGTTTTGTTTAAATGAAGCTCACCAATCTTCAAGGCTGTGTTTTTGTTTTATTTTTCATTCTCCTCTCCCATTTATGAAAGTGATTAATAGGAGGCTAATTCTGTATTCAATTTCAGCTTTCAAACAAGAATCATTTGTCGGCACCTGAGATAATAATGAGGTTTGGAAAATACCAATTTGTGATGTGTGAGCATGGAGAAATACATACAATAAATGCAAAGCGTAAGCCCCAATCAAATGAGTCCACAGAGAAGTCTGAGAAAAAAGAAAGGAGACATACAGAAGAAGTGGAAGGACCCCAGGGGTCAACCTATAATACAGATAATTCCCAGCCTGACATGAAGTCTGGACATGGGATCTGCCCCTTTGACCTACAGCTGTCGGGTCTTGTTTTCTTAAGACTTAGGCAAATTTAGAGATAAGATTTTAGTAACACTAAGGATGGAAAGCAGAGTTCTGGACACTCAGTCAAGAGAGGGCCCTGGGTCTGTTGGGCTATACGGGGTTTATATAACTAACTGCCCTTGAGTTATACAGTTTATGCCCAAAATTATGCATGTTTTTTATCTCAAATTGACAAAGGCTGCTGTTGAGGAGAGAAAGAGGGAAGGAATGCAAAGACAAGGCCCCAAAGGTGGCCAGTGCACTACAATGAAACCCATTTCCAGCCACATGTAATCCAGGGAAGCAAATGGTTCAAATGTAGGGAATCTGTTTTTGTTTTATTTTTTTTTAACCTCAAATTCTTGTTTATAAGTAAAAAGCCACATCTAAATGTCATGATGTCTAATCATTTCCTTTTATATTTTCTCTCTTCATTTTCTTTATCTGATTAATAAAAGGTCTCACAGGATCTCACTGATAAATTCTCATCTCTAAGACAAATGGTTGATGTATGCTATAAAACAATGGATGAATAAAACACACTCAGCTTAATGTTATAAAGTGCTTCTTTCTGATTGG
Organism: Vulpes lagopus; assembly: GCF_018345385.1. Classification (NCBI taxonomy): domain Eukaryota; kingdom Metazoa; phylum Chordata; class Mammalia; order Carnivora; family Canidae; genus Vulpes; species Vulpes lagopus. The sequence continues at coordinate 75,437,131 of NC_054832.1, forward strand.
ACGAGACACTGTTTCAGCTGCTATTAAGATAAAACAGTATTACAGTTATATTTCCTAATGTATCCTTAGAGCTTCCTCTGCTTGCCTCCATGGCAGGACATTTGGCTTGTTTTGGACCTCTTCATCTTCACCATGAAACCATGAGCTTTCTGGAGGTAGGAACCTTTTCTTATGTTTCTGTATATCTTCAATATGTAGTTCAGATCTAGCACATAGCAAGACCCAGATATATATTTGTTGAATGAATGAATGAATGAATGAATGAATGAAAAGGTTATTTAGGAGGTGCATACATTCAGCCATTTTCATTCCTTTGAGTTCTCTGCCAGTATTAAAATAACCAAACATATCATCAGCGAAGAGGGAGAGTTTGACTTCTTCCTTGCCAATTTGAATGCCTTTAATGTCTTTTTGTTGTCTGATTGCTGAGGCGAGGACTTCCAGAACTATGTTGAACAGCAGTGGTGAGAGTGGGCATCCCTGTCGTGTTCCTGATCTTAGGGGAAAGGCTCCCAGTGTTTCTCCATTGGGAATGATATTTGCTGTGGGCTTTTCGTAGATGGCTTTTAAGATGCTGAGGAATGTTCCCTCTATCCCTCCACTCTGAAGAGTTTTGATCAGGAATGGATGCTGTATTTTGTCAAATGCTTTCTCTGCATCTAATGAGAGGATCATATGGTTCTTGGTTTTTCTCTTGCTGATATGATGAATCACATTGATTGTTTTATGAGTGATGAACCAGCCTTGCATCCCGGGGAAAAATTCTACTTGGTCAAGGTGAATAATCTTCTTAATGTACTGTTGGATCCTATTGGCTAGTATCTTGTTGAGAATTTTTGCATCCATGTTCATCAGGGATATTGGTCTGTAATTCTCCTTTTTGGTGGGGTCTTTGTCTGGTTTTGGAATTAAGGTGATGCTGGCCTCATAGAACGAATTTGGAAGTACTCCATCTCTTTCTATCTTTCCAAACAGCTTTAGTAGAATAGGTATGGTTTCTTCTTTAAACGTTTGATAGAATTCCCCTGGGAAGCCATCTGGCCCTGGACTTTTGTGTCTTGGGAGGTGACTGCTTCAATTTCCTCCCCGGTTATTGGCCTGTTCAGGTTTTCTATTTCTTCCTGCTCCAGTTTTGGTAGTTTGTGGCTTTCCAGAAATGCGTCCATTTCTTCTAGATTGCCTAATTTATTGGCGTATAGCTGTTTCATAATATGTTTTTAAAATTGTTTGTATTTCCTTGGTGTTGGTAGTGATCTCTCCTTTCTCATTCATGAGTTTATTAATTTGAGTCTTCTCTGTCTTCTTTTTAATAAGGCTGGCTAATGGTTTATCTATCTTATTAGTTCTTCTCCTGGTTTTGTTGATCTGTTCCACAGTTCTTCTGGTCTCTATTTCATTGAGTTTTGCTTGAATCTTTATTAACTCTCTTCTTCTGTTGGGTGTAGGATCTATTTGCTGTTTTTTCTCTAGCTCCTTTAGGTGTAAGGTGAGCTTTTGTATTTGAGTACTTTCCAGTTTTTGGATGAGTGCTTGTATTGTGATGTATTTCCCTCTTAGGACTGCTTTTGCTGCATCCCAAAGATTTTGAATGGTTGTATCTTCATTCTCATTCATTTCCATGAATCTTTTTAATTCTTCCTTAATTTCCTGGTTGACCCTTTGATCTTTTAGCAGGATGGTCCTTAACCTCCACGTTTTTGAAATCCTTCCAAACTTCTTGTTGTGATTTAGTTCTAATTTCAAAGCATTATGGTCTGAGAATATGCAGGGGACTATCCCAATCTTTTGGTATCCGTTAAGACCTGATTTGTGACCCAGTATGTGGTCTATTCTGGAGAAAGTTCCATGTGCACTTGAGAAGAATGTGTATTCAGTTGAGTTTGGATGTAAAGTTCTGTAGATATCTGTGAAATCCATCTGGTCCAGTGTATCATTTAAATCTCTTGTTTCTTTGGAGATGTTGTGCTTAGAAGACCTATCGATTGTAGAAAGTGCTATATTGAAGTCACAAGTATACATTTTTAAAAAATAGATGGTCATTTTGATATTTTGTCAAATATCTGCATATTGGATATATCAAGATACTTGATATTAGAAATCTGAACGATTGAATATTAGACTTCTCTAGATATTTTGATGTAGTTAGATACAGTCATTTTTTTGTGAGTACTATTTGTCAGCCATCTTTTATATAAAACTGTACATTAAAAAAGGATTTCCAATCTAGTTCTTTTCTAGATAAGAACCACTGTATGCCAGGTAAATTAGTTTGCTGAGTCCACATGATTTTCCTGCTTTCCTTTCTTAGCTGAAATGACCTTCTGATCTGGGAAATGACCTGGAATTTCTGTTCATAATTTGCCTCTCAGAAGTTTATGTCATCAGTAGTGGCTGTGGCCTGCTTTCTTGCCTTTGAAGTAATTTTCTTGTGGTCAGAAACATTCATGGGCTGTATTATACCACACAAAAAAACATCCTCTCACCCTTGGGAAACAGTAACAGAAGTAAGCAGGGACACAGGAGAGTCTTCTAAGATGTTTAAAACATTTTTTTACATTCACATATTAAAAAGTTATCAGATATTTTAGGAAATATATTTTATTAATTGGTAAGTTAATGTAAGCATAACAAAGTAATGATATTCAAACTTGTACCACTGTCTACAGACATTATAAAATTTAAAATTCCTTTCAAGTCATAAAAAATGTGTTATTATAAAAGTGTTTAAGTATTGGGTACACGGTTTTAGCCAAAGTCTCAACTTTTTCAAATACATATAGCATAAACTATGTATAAACATGTATGCATATAATCAAAATCTCATTTTTTTCAAATACTTATGATACACACCACTTCACATGATATGTTTCTGAGATATTTCCTTCTATTTGTAGAGTGGTGCACATTATCATTTGTGACTTTGAAAATAAATATTTGGTAATTACTTGGAAGCAAATGTTTGGCAAATGCCAAATCTATGACCAAGTCACAGGGTAGAAAAATGTAACTGAAACTTAGATATGGGTTTCTGATGAGCACTGAGTGTTATACACAACTGATGAATTACTGAACTCTATATCTGAAACTAATGATGTACTATATGTTGGCTAATTGAATTTAAATTTAAAAAAGAAAAGATATGGTTCATATATGTATAATTTTTAAGAATAATAATTATTAATGAAAACTGAATCATTTATTTCTTATACTAGAAGCCTGTACTGAATCATTTTTGTCGTATACTAGGAACCTGTTTCCTGGCCTTCCAGAATGTTCTGATGATAAAGTAAATAAGGTTAATACATACAGATGATCAAAATTATTCTTTATCTGTAATAAATGCTAAAATAATAGGTTCTAGGGGTGGGGTGGGAATCCTACATTCATCTTGACAAGTTCTTAGCCAATCAGGAATGTTTCAGGAAAATATAAAGCTCACATTTCTTTTTCTTATTTTCCTTTTTTGCATTTAGTAGCTGCATATTCTTTGACAAAAGAATCTGGATTCTCAGCTTAACAGAGCCTCTCCAAAATGGTGCTATATAAAAGAGAAATTTTCCTTTGCCAGCATTAAACTAAATCTAGACTTTAGTTTGGTCAATATCCTATATATTTGAACAGAATATTTAAAATTAGGGCCAAAAGCAAAGGGGTCTACAGATACCATTTTCAAATATACGATTTCCAGCATCAGTTTGTGAGCTAAATTAAGCAAAACCAGCAGTGGTTAAGAACACATAAGAAAGATGTTGCTCCCCTACAGGACAAAAGAATTGTAATAAGCCTTGTGAGTTATAACTATTATTGTAGGGTTGTTGTTTTTTTTTAACATAGCTCCTTCTATGAGAATTAAACTAAAAACATTTGTGCCATCAGGGTTATTCAAATGTCAACAAATGTATTTGTTGTATCTCCACATTTAACATCCAATTGTTAAGTCATCAAAGAAAATCAAACATCTATATAGATGTTGTAGAGTAGTATCCCATATATAGTCCTGCCCAGATTATTGGGAAACGTTCTTTTTTTTTTCTTTTTTTTTTGATTGGAGTTCAATTTGCCAACATATAGCATAGCATCCAGTGCTCATCCCATCAAGTGCCCCCCTCAGTGCCCATCACCCAGTAACCCCCACCCCCCGCCCACCTCCCTTTCCACCACCCCTTGTGCATTTCCCAGAATTAGGAGTCTCTCATGTTCTGTCTCCCTCTCTGATATTTCCCACTCATTTTCTCTCCTTTCCCCTTTATTCCCTTTCATTATTTTTTATATTCTCCAAAAGAATGAAACCATATAATGTTTGTCCTCCTCTGATTGACTTATTTCAATCAGCATAATACCCTCCAGTTCCATCCATGTCAAAGCAAATGATGGGTATTTGTCGTTTCTGATGGCTGAGTAATATTCCATTGTATACACAAACCACATCTTCTTTATCCATCATCTTTCGATGGACACCGAGGCTCCTTCCACAGTTTGGCTATTGTGGACATTGCTGCTAGAAACATTGGGGTGCAGGTGTCCCGGCGTTTCATTGCATCTGTATCTTTGGGGTAAATCCCCAGCAGGGCAATTGCTGGGTCGTAGGGCAGGTCTATTTTTAACTCTTTGAGGAACCTCCACACAGTTTTCCAGAGTGGTTGCACCAGTTCACATTCCCACCAACAGTGTAAGAGGGTTCCCTTTTCTCCACATCCTCTCCAACATTTGTGGTTTCCTGTCTTGTTAATTTTCCCCATTCTCACTGGTGTGAGGTGGGATCTCATTGTGGTTTTGATTTGTATTTCCCTGATGGCAAGTGATGCAGAGCATTTTCTCATGTGCGTGTTGGCCATGTCTATGTCTTCCTCTGTGAGATTTCTGTTCATGTCTTTTGCCCATTTCATGATTGGATTGTTTGTTTCTTTGGTGTTGAGTTTAATAAGTTCTTTATAGATCTTGGATACTAGCCCTTTATCTGATAGGTCATTTGCAAATCTCTTCTCCCATTCTGTAGGTTGTCTTTTAGTTCTGTTGACTGTTTCTTTTGCTGTGCAGAAGCTTCTTATCTTGATGAAGTCCCAATAGTTCATTTTTGCTTTTGTTTCTTTTCCCTTCATGGATGTACCTTGCAAGAAGTTACTGTGGCCAAGTTCAAAAAAGGGTGTTGCCTGTGTTCTCCTCTAGGATTTTGATGGATTCTTGTCTCACATTTAGATCTTTCATCCATTTTGAATTTATCTTTGTGTATGGTGCAAGAGAGTGGTCTAGTTTCATTCTTCTGCATGTGGATGTCCAATTTTCCCAGCACCATTTATTGAAGAGACTGTCTTTCTTCCAGGGGAGAGTCTTTCCTGCTTTGTCAAATATTAGTTGGCCATAAAGTTGAGGGTCCACTTCTGGATTCTCTAGTCAGTTCCATTGATCTATGTGTCTGTTTTTGTGCCAGTACCACACTGTCTTGATGACCACAGCTTTGTAGTACAACCTGAAATCTGGCATTGCGATGCCCCCAGCTCTGGTTTTCTTTTTTAATATTCCCCTGGCTATTCATGGTCCTTTCTGATTCCACACAAATCTTAAGAGGATTTGTTCCAACTCTCTGAAGAAAGTCCATGGTATTTTGATAGGGATTGCATTAAACGTGTAAATTGCCCTGGGTAACATTGACATTTTCACAATATTAATTCTGCCAATCCATGAGCATGGAATATGTTTCCATCTTTTTTTTGTCTTCTTCAATTTCTTTCAGAAGTGTTCTGTAGTTTTCAGAGTATAGATCTTTTACCTCTTTGGTTAGGTTTATTCCTAGGTATCTTATGCTTTTGGGTGCAATGTAAATGGGATTGACTCCTTAATTTCTCTTTCTTCAGTCTCATTGTTAGTGTATAGAAATTCCACTGATTTCTGGGCATTGATTTTGTATCCTGCCACACTGCCAAATTGCTGTATGAGTTCTAGCAATCTTGGGGTGGAGTCTCTTGGGTTTTCTTTGTACAGTATCATGTCATCTGCGAAGAGTGAGAGTTTGACTTCTTCTTTACCAATTTGAATGCCTTTTGTTTCTCTTTGTTGCCTGATTGCTGAGGCTAGGACTTCCAGTACTATGTTGAATAGCAGTGGTGAGAGTGGACATCCCTGTCTTGTTCCTGATCTTAGGGGAAAGGCTCCCAGTGCTTCCCCATTGAGAATGATATTTGCTGTGGGCTTTTCATAGATGGCTTTTAAGATGCTGAGGAATGTTTCCTCTATTTGAGAAAAGTTCTTGATAACTGTCAGAGCTGAGATTTATAACTTTCTAAAATATCATCAGACTGTACTATTATAGTATAATTTTCAAAAATGTAAAATCAATACTGTCATGTGGATATAGAATGAATCTGTGTGAAATAGTTTTTTTTTTTAACTTAGTAATCACTGAAGGAGGCTGTAAGATGCAAAGCCCAGTCCAAAAGCATTTAAGAATCGATGTCTAAACATTATCATATGATCTTACTCATATGTGGAATTTAAGAAACAAAACAGAGGATCATAGGGGAAGAGAGGGAAAAATAAAATGAGATGAAATCAGAGAGGGAGAGAAACCATAAAAGACTCTTAATCATAGGAAACAATCTGATGGTTGCTGGAGGGGAGAGGGGAGAAGTGATGGGGTAACTGGGTGATGGGCATTAGGAGGGCACAGGTATAATGAGCACTGGGTGTTATATAAGACTGATGAGTCACTGACCTCTACCTCTGAAACTAATAATACACTATATGTTGATTAATTGAATGTAAGTTTAAAAAAAAAAAAGAAAAAAGAATTGTGTCTACAGGCTATTTGACAAAAAAAAAAAAACTACATTAGAATAAAATTGCTACATTAGATATAAAACTGGCTTACATCCAACAAGCCATTGGCCATGATCTAGGGCAGCTGGCAAACTGACAGAAGTTTCTTGCATCTCTATCAGGCAAAGTCCACACATTAACCTTTGCCTCCACAGAAGTAACTTGCTCAGACAACAAAAACCAAGTCCAGCACCGCACTGAAAGAATGGCTAGTGATCTTCTTGATTCCAAGTTTCAGATAGAAGTCGGGTGTCTGTGTTTGCTCCATATTCAACTATCTTATTTCATCATGTTCTTAATTCTGTACATCCAAATGTGAGATATGTCCACATGACAACAGTATCGATAATCCAAGATAAAATACTGGTTTCAGAGAATTTAATTAAGATCCGTTCATTCAACAAATATTTTAATAATAATCAGTAAAAGGTAACATTTACTGAGCTTTTCCTGTGTTTCAGATACTGTGCTTTACATTTATTATGTTATTTAATACTCACCAAAACAGCTACTATTGTTACCTTTATTTATTATTATTAACCCCCAACTTTTAGAGCTTAAATAATTTGCCCACGATTTTACCTGATAAGTGGTAGAACTAACATCTGAGGCAATGTCTGTGGGGTAACAGAACCCACGCTCCTAACTTGTACAAGTGTCTCCTAAGTTCCAGCCACAATGCTTGATTGCTGAGAATATAGTGGTTGATAAGACTTAGCTTACGTCTTCAAGAAGCTCAAAGTCAGGTGCAGGAAGTGAACAAACAACTTTTAATTATAAGATGTAAGTGTTATAATATGGTAAGTACAGATAGAAGGGTACCACGGATATGTGGAAGACACTGAGCCCAATTTTGGGGGTCCTGCCAGGCTTTTTAAGGGAATGTCTATAAATGCAATATGGTTTAGTTTGTAAAATGATTTGATTTTTTAAAATTAATTTATTTTTATTGGAGTTCAATTTGCCAATGTATAAGTATAACACGCAGTGCTCATCCCACCAAGTGCCCCCCTCAGTGCCCATCACCCACTCACCCCCACCCCCCGCCCACCTCCCTTTCCACCACCCCTTGTTCATTTCCCAGAGTTAGGAGTCTCTCATGTTCTGTCTCCCTCTCTGATGTTTCCCACTCATTTTCTCTCCTTTCCCCTTTCACTATTTTTTATTAAAAAAAAAAAAGATTAAAAAAATTAAGGAAGAAAAACCTTAATGTTGACTCAATAGTAGGAAAAATTGGCGTCTAAAAAGGGTATGTAATTTAAGCACCTCATAGACTACAATAAACTATTTTTAAATGTAAAAAAAGTGATTTGATTATATTGTAGTTTATTTTCCACATTCATTAATTCCACTGTAACTAAACACAAAATTGCAACCCATTACCAGCCTATCCTCTTTATTTATTCCTTACTTAGAGAAGAAGGTACGAAATGCCAATTAAAAATGTGAACAAGTTTGGGGCATCTGGGTGGCTCAGTCTGTTAAGCTTCTGACTTGATTTCGACTTAGGTCATGATCTCAGGGTCCTGAAATCCAATTCTGTACTCAGTGAGAGTCTGCTTGAGATTCTCTCTCTGCCTCTGCCTCTCCTTCTCACTGTCTCTATCTCAAATAAATAAATAAATAAATAAATCTTCAAAAATATGAAGAAGTCTTTGGATTTATAAACAATTTTTGCAATATTATATTTAAAAATCATTTTTCAAATAAAAATCGATCATTGTAAAACATGAGAAACTTTTATCTCTGGGAAACGAACAAGGGGTAGTGGAAGGGGAGGCAGGCAGGAGGATGGGGTGACTGGGTGATGGTCATGAGGGGGGCACTTACGGAATGAGCACTGGGTGTTATACTATATGTTAGCAAATCGAACTTCAGTTAAAAAAATATATATATATATTAAAAATATATATTTTGAATTTTTTGTAATACTTCAAATTTTTAAAAAGGATTTTATTTATTTATTCATGAGAGATGCCCAGAGAGAAAGGCAGAGACATAGGCAGGGGCTGCCCACAGGAAACCCAATGCAGGACTCCACCAGGACCCCAGGATCATGCCCTGAGCTGAAGGCCAATGCTCAACCAATGAACCACCCAGGCATCCCTGTAATACTTCAAATTTTAACCCCTAACCCCTAACCTTTGCAAATTAATGATTAGACATTCATCTGCATATTAATATCAACTTAAATTTTACAATATTGGTGATTATATCTTAGCTGTTTTTAAAAAGGAGATGTCAATTAAGAAATTACACTCAGTCCAAATATGCATCTAAGGTAAACATTTAGTGGTACTTCTTCTTTGTAGACCTCAATACTTTCAATTCAAATTTTTCCTTGAGATTCTTTTAAGGAACCTCAATGATAACGCGTAAGGCTTCCCAGCATGTGCTAAAGTATGTGATTTTTCCTGGTCTCTGTGTATCACTGGCTTCTTTGTGCCATCTAGTGAACATGTACGAAGTATTAATAGAGAAAAAAATCCAGGAAGGTTTTGCTGGAAGTATGCAATTTAATGATATGTAAGGCATATAATCTTTTTATGAAATCCATTTATCTTTGCTATTACTGAATAAATATTAATGCCCTTTCCATAAAATTCATAGTCTCAAAATAAAGGTTTTATGAAACCTACATAGAAAATAAATTTTGAAGCATCACAAAGGGATTTACTTTTATGAAAGAGAGTTTCCATTACATTTTACTTTTTTCTTAAGGATCTTCTTCAATATTCACACTCAGCTTTTTGTCTGTTATGCCCTTAACTGAGTAGCAGTTTCAAGTAAAACAATTTTCATTTTTTGCTTGACTGGGGAAGAATTTTTCATTTCATTTTTATTTGAGTCATTTGAATTTATTTATTCTACTAGTGACATACATACAAAAAATATTGCTTAATTTCTTCTAAAGATTGTTGAGTTTTGATTTCATGTTTAGAGACATGTTAATGGCATGTCATGCGAAGGCAAATCTCACTATCTTTTCTCACTTTTTTTCCTTTTCTTCACTACCCCTCCCTATCCCCACACCTTAGGCTTGAAAAAGTTGTTCTTAACCATAATCTAGCTTCAGATTATCAAAGAAAAAGCCTTCTGAAAGGTATAGCATAGTCAACAAAATACAGCTTGTGATAGAAAAGCAAAGTTCTAATATAGTCTTTGTAATGTGACTATTACATCATTTCATGACACCATAAACATTACATCATTTTCATGACACCAGGGGTGGGACTGCCTGTTTAAAAAGTATTTATCTCAGAAACAAGGAATAGAGGGGAACTTCTCAACCTGATAAAGAATGTCTACAGAAAGCCTGTACTAACATAGTTAATGGTGAGAAGTATTTCTAGACTTTTCCACCAAGATCAGGAACAAGGCAAAGGTGTCCCTTCTCACTACTCCTTTTCAACATCTTATGGGAAGTTCTAGTTAATGCAATAAAACAAGAAAAGAAACTAAAAGGCATAGAAAGGAAGGGAGGAAGGGGGATAGAAAGGAAAGAGGGAGGGAGAGAGGAATGAAAGTCTTTGCAGATGACATGATTATTTATGTAGAAATAGAAAATAAATGGTGGTTGCCAAGGATGGGAGTGGGTGGGGTAGGGCATGGGGGGAATGTGACAGGGAATTAAAGAATGTTGTTTAAGGCTACAAACTTGCAACTAGTAGATAACTAACTCCTAAAGATCTAATGCATAACATAGGAATTATAGTCAATGATATTATTTTATAAACTTCAAAGTTGCTAACAGATTACATCTTAGTTATTCCCACAATAAAGTAGTGTTAAGTATGTGACATGATAGAGGTGTTAGCTAATGCAATGGTGGTAATGATATTATATAAATGTATCAAATGAACATATTGTGCACCTTAAATTTACACATTATGTAAGATATGTCAATTATATCTTAATGAAAAAATTGACTTAAAACGGATCATAAACATAAATGTAAAACTACATTTTTGTAAAACTCCTAGACGATAACATAGGAGAAAATCTATATGATATCAGGTGATATCTTTTTGAATATAATACCAAAGGCACGATCCATTAAAGAAATAATTGATGCTACATTTCATTAAAATTAAAAACTTCTGTTTTGCAAAGCACACTGTCAGGTGAATGAGACAATAATTTATATACTAAGAAAATATTTGCAAGACATACACAGTAAAGAACTCTTATTCAAAATATACATATAACTCTTAAAACTCCGGAAGGCACCTAGCTGGCTCAGTTGGTAAAACATGCAACTCTTGATCTCAGGATCATGAAGTCAAGCCCCACATTGTAGGTATAGATGATATACAAATAACTCTTAAAACTCAACAGAAGAAAAATGAACAACCCAATTTAAAAACTAGGCAAAAGGGGATCCCTGGGTGGCGCAGCAGTTTGGAGCCTGCCTTTAGCCCAGGGCACGATCCTGGAGACCCGGGATCGAATCCCACATCGGGCTCCCGGTGCATGGAGCCTGCTTCTCCCTCTGCCTATGTCTCTGCCTCTCTCTCTCTCTCTCTCTCTCTCTGTATGTGTGACTATCATAAATAAAAAAAAAACTAGGCAAAAGACACCTTTCCAAACATAATATATAGGTGCCAAATAAGCATATAGGGAATTGCAAATTGAAACAAAATACCACCACATACCTATTAGAATGGCTAAAATCTAAAGCACTGATAACAAATGCTGGAAATCATGCAGAGCAACAAGAACTCATGCAAAAGGGTACAGCCACTTCAGAAGACATTTTGACAGTTTCTTACTAGCTTTGCAAGTTCAGTTTTGATCCAGCAATCACAGTCTTTAGTATTTACCTAAATGAGTTGAAAACTTATATTCACACAAAAACCTGCACTCAGATATGTATTACAATTTTATTCATATTGGCCAAAACTTGGAAGCAACCAAGATTCCCTTCAATAGATGAATGAATAAACAAACTGTGGTACCTCCATACAATGTAATATAATTAATACTAAAAAGAAATGAGCTATCAAGCCATGAAAAGACATGGAGGAAACTTAAAAGCGTATTATTGACTAACTGGAAGAAGTCAGCATTAAAAAGCTACATACTATATGATTCCAATTATATGACATTCTGGAAAGGGAAAACAGTTAAGCTAATAGAAAGATCAGTGGTTGCCATGTGTTTAGGGGAAGAGAGAAATGGATAGGTGGGGATTTGAGGGGCAGTGAAGCTACTTTGTACTATTCTGTAATGGTAGATGTACATATCATTATGCATTTGTCCAAACCCATAGAATATACATCAAGAATGACCCCTAATGTAAACTGTGGACTTTGAGTGATGATGTGTTAATGTTTTGTGACAAATGTACCACTTTGGCACAGGATGTTGATCTTGGGAGAGGCTGTGAATGTGTGGGGGCAGGGAATATGTGGGAACTCTGAACTTTTAATTCAATGTTGCTATGAATCAAAACTCCTCTAAAAATCATATATTTCATATCTATAATACCATATGTATGTGTGTATTTACATCTGCTTAGGATGGAAAAACTCATGAGAATTTTTTCCCCACCTAGCATTAAGAAAAAGCCAAATAAGCTACAAAGTCATTATTTGAACCCATTAGAGAGAGAGATAGGGCATACAATCTATTTCATCTTTGGGAAAACGAGTCAGTCATAAAGATACATAAGAAAAAATAATTGAAATTTTTAAAAATTCTTCATGGCTGAGCGTGGGGTAACGTTGACAGTCTTAAATCTTCAGGAGCTGGGACACAAGAGGAATGTGCACCATATAGTGTAAGTACCTGATATTAAGCATTTTAAATTATAGTATAACTGCCTGACGTTAAGACTGTGATTGATGGGTCATCCGTCTCTTTTTTTTTGCATATTTTTATTGGAGTTTGATTTGCCAACATATAGTATAACACCCGGTGCTCATCCCATCAAGTGCCCCCCTCAGTGCCAATCACCAAGATACAGATGCAGTGAAAAGCCGAGACACCTGCATTCAAATGTTTATAGGAGCAATGACCACAGTGGCCAAACTGTGGAAGGAGCCTTGGTGTCCACAGAATATGAATGGATAAGGAAGATGTGGTCTATATATACAATGCAACATTACTCAGCCATCAGAAAGGATGAATACCCACCATTTGCTTTGACGTAGATGGGTCATCCATTTCAAAGACCTCCATCTTAGATAAACATATTGCCCCACTGTATGACATAGTTACTACCTAAACCCTTAGGTATGAAACCCAGCTGCCCACCCATGAAGTTCTCCTTTCAGAAAGCCATCTAGATAATTGGCTACTTGAGTGACCCCACTTTTCCCCTCCTGTTCCCTAATTCCCACTCTCTGCTTTAAGTTTGCTACTAAAGAGTGAGCCTTTGAAGTGCTCACCACCCTACCCTTGACCTGATAAAGGCAGAGCCCCAGGGCTGCACTCCCTCACTCTTTCTACCTGTGACCTCATTGCGTTGCCCCGAGGCATACTATGCACCCTAGGACTTGTGAGTAATAAATCTTCTTTTTCCAACTCCCTGATGGTTATTGCTGATGTGCATCCTCCAGCAATAATAAAACCACAAGGGCTAAGCCAACCACAACATTGGTTCTGGTCAGGGAAATGTCTGTGGGGACTTGCCACAAGTATTATGGGCCCAAGCGAATGCCTCAGGTATTTCCAGCCAACAGCATGGCTGTCAATAGGCTGAGACTACACAACACAGTCACTCTGATCCCTTTCCACCAGCATCCAGCAGGGATCCACGTGAGAATGTGGGATAGATCAGGGCGACATGAGAGAGCCGCCTTTGTTGAAGCACAGGTGTTGGACATCTCCCCCAACAGAACCATTTCACATGGGAAGAAAGCTGTCTTCTAGGGAGAGTGGTCAGGAAAACCCCGATCCACATTACAGGTTTAGAAACACAGCCCCTGGGAGAAGGGTAGAAGCAAATGCCAACTTGGTTCCAGTGAGGGGCAGGAGACATCCCCAACACCTGGTCCCGAGTGAAGATCCACAGTCACCTGGGTGCAACAGAATAAAGCCCCGTCTGCAGCTGCAGGAGGTTGCTGTCTGCACATGGTGGAAGTGTGTTGCTGCTAAGGAGGAACAAGAGACTGGTTCCTGCCCAAGGTGCCCCTCCTGTACAAGGTGGAGCATGGCTGACACAGGACGCAAAGGGGGGCAGCTGAGAAAGACCCGTCCTGAGGCCCAGGCGCATAGGCCTGCCTAAAAATGAGATGGAAGAAAAGACCCGGGAAAACCCCACCACCACCCTAAGCACAGCACCAAGCACACGCCTCAGTAGTCTCTCACATGTGGAGACAACATGCATGCAGTACATGGGAGCTGGCCTGTACTTGCAGGAGCCGAGAAAAATCCTCTAGCATTCAGGCTCCACACTTAGCACCATATAGCATCAGACCGTGGCTGGAGAAGTTGAAAATCTGTGGCACACTGAAGGTGACAAAGCACCAACAAATCCCAAACCCAACTCAGCGACAGACCAGTTTGACTCAAACCCTCACATTAATGACTGACAGAGAAGAGGCATGCCTCTTTCCAATGCAAACACTACTTACATAGTTTCTACTTTTTATAAAGCATAATTATCTGATATTCATTTACAAATTACAATGCACACACACAAAAAAAAAAACAGAAAAAAATAAAAGACTCATTGACAAGAAATAAAACAATCAACAGACCAGAAACCACAGAGATGGCCCAGATGTTGGAAGTATCAGACAGGAACTTTATAATAATTTTTTTATAATAAATTTATTTTTTATTGGTGTTCAATTTGCCAACACACAGAATAACACCCAGTACCCATCCCGTCAAGTGCCCCCCTCAGTGCCCTTCACCCATTACCCCCACCCACGCCCTCCTCCCCTTCCACCACCCCCAGTTCATTTCCCAGAGTTAGGAGTCCTTATGTTCTGTCTCCCTTTCTGATATTTCACGCAAATTTCTTCTCCCTTCCCTTATATTCCCTTTCACTATTATTTATATTCCCCAAATGAATGAGAACATGTAATGTTTGTCCTTCTCCGATTGACTTACTTCACTCAGCATAATACCCTCCAGTTCCATCCATGTTGAAGCAAATAGTGGGTATTTGTCGTTTCTAATGGCTGAGGAATATTCCATTGTATACAGAGACCACATCTTCTTTATCCGTCATCTTTCGACAGACACCGAGGCTCCATCCACAGTTTGGCTATTGTGGACATTGCTGCTAGAAACATCAGGGTGCAGGTGTCCCGGCATTTCATTGCATCTGAATCTTTGGGGTAAATCCCCAGCAGTGCAATTGCTGGGTCTTAGGGCAGGTCTATTTTTAACTCTTTGAGGAGCCTCCACACAGTTTTCCAGAGTGGCTGCACCAGTTCACATTCCCACCAACAGTGCAGGAGGGTTCCCCTTTCTCCGCATCCTCTCCAACATTTGTGGTTTCCTGCCTTGTTAATTTTCCCCATTCTCACTGGTGTGAGGTGGTATCTCATTGTGGTTTTGATTTGTATTTCCCTGATGGCAAGTGATGCAGAGCATTTTCTCATGTGCATGTTGGCCATGTCCATGTCTTCCTCTGTGAGATTTCTCTTCATGTCTTTTGCCCATTTCATGATTGTATCGTTTGTTTCTTTGGTGTTGAGTTTAATAAGTTCTTTATAGATCTTGGAAACTAGCCCTTTATCTGATGCATCATTTGCAAATATCTTCTCCCATTCTCTAGGTTGTCTTTTAGTTTTGTTGACTGATCCTTTGCTGTGTGAACCTTCTTATCTTGATGAACTCCCAATAGTTCATTTTTGCTTTTGTTTCTTTTGCCTTCATGGATGTATCTTGCAAGAAGTTACTGTGGCCAAGTTCAAAAAGGGTGTTGCCTGTGTTCTTCTCTAGGATTTGGATGGATTCTTGTCTCACATTTAGATCTTTCATCCATTTTGAGTTTATCTTTGTGTATGGTGAAAGACAGTGGTCTAGTTTCATTCATCTGCATGTGGATGTCCAATTTTCCAAGCACCATTTATTGAAGAGACTGTCTTTTTTTCAGTGGATAGTCTTTCCTCCTTTATTGAATATTAGTTGACCTTAAAGTTGAGGGTCCACTTCTGGTTTCTCTATTCTTTTTTTTTCTTTTTTTTTTAATTAATTTTTATTGGTGTTCAATTTACCAACATACAGAAAAACACCCAGTGCTCATCTCGTCAAGTGTCCTCTGTTCCATTGATGTATGTGTCTGTTTTTGTGCCAATACCACACTGTCTTGATGACCGCAGCTTTGTAGTACAACCTGAAATCTGGCATTGTGATGTCCCAGCTATGGTTTTCTTTTTTAAAATTCCCCTGGCTATTCGGGGTCTTTTCTGATTCCACACAAATCTTATAATAATTTGTTCTAACTCTCTGAAGAAAGTCCGTGGTATTTGATAGGGATTGCATTAAACGTGTAAATTGCCCTGGGTAACATTGACATTTTCACAATATTAATTCTGCCAATCCATGAGCATGGAATATGTTTCCATCTCTTTGTGTCTTCCTCAATTTCTTTCAGAAGTGTTCTATAGTTTTTAGGGTATAGATCCTTGACCTCTTTGGTTAGGTTTATTCCTAGGTATCTTATGCTTTTGGGTGCAATTGTAAATGGGATTGACTCCTGAATGTCTCTTTCTTCAGTCTCATTGTTAGTGTATAGAAATGCCAATGATTTCTGGGCATTGATTTTGTATCCTGCCACGCTACCAAATTGCTGTATGAGTTCTAGCAATCTTGGGGTGGAGTCTCTTGGGTTTTCTATGTACAGTATCATGTCATCTGCGAAGAGGGAGAGTTTGACTTCTTCTTTGCCAATTTGAATACCTTTAATGTCTTTTTGTTGTATGATTCCTGAGGCTAGTTCTTCTAGTACAATGCTAGGACTTCTAGTACTATGTTGAATAGCAGTGGTGAGAGTGGACATCGTCTTCCTGATCTTAGGGGAAAGGCTCCCAGTGCTTCCCCATTGAGAATGATATTTGCTGTGGGCTTTTCGTAGATGGCTTTTAAGATGCTGAGGAATGTTCCCTCTATCCCTAAACTCTGAAGAGTTTTGATCAGGAATGGATGCTGTATTTTGTCAAATGCTTTCTCTGCATCTAATGAGAGGATCATATGGTTCTTGGTTTTTCTCTTGCTGATATGATGAATCACATTGATTGTTTTTTTTTTTTTTTCACATTGATTGTTTTATGAGTGTTGAACCAGCCTGTGTCCTGGGGATAAATCCTACTTGGTCATGGTGAATAATTTTCTTAATGTACTGTTGGATCCTATTGTTGGCTAGTATCTTGTTGAGAATTTTTGTATCCATGTTCATCAGGGATATTGGTCTGTAATTCTCCTTTTTGGTGGGGTCTTTGTCTGGTTTTGGAATTAAGGTGATGCTGGCCTCATAGAATGAATTTGGAAGTACTCCATCTCTTTCTATCTTTCCAAACAGCTTTCGTAGAATAGGTATGGTTTCTTCTTTAAACGTTTGATAGAATTCCCTTGGGAAGCCATCTGGCCCTGGACTTTTTTGTCTTGGGAGGTTTTTGATGACTGCTTCAATTTCCTCCCTGGTTATTGGCCTGTTCAGGTTTTCTATTTCTTCCTGTTCCAGTTTTGGTAGTTTGTGGCTTTCCAGAAATGCGTCCATTTCTTCTAGATTGCCTAATTTATTGGCGTATAGCTGTTCATAATATGTTTTTAAAATCGTTTGTATTTCCTTGGTGTTGGTAGTGATCTCTCCTTTCTCATTCATGATTTTATTAATTTGAGTCTTCTCTCTCTTCTTTTAAATAAGGCTGGCTAATGGCTTATCTATCTTATTAATTCTTTCAAAGAACCAACTCCTGGTTATGTTGATCTGTTCCACAGTTCTTCTGGTCTCTATTTCATTGAGTTTTGCTCGAATCTTTATTAACTCTCTTCTTCTGCGGGTGTAGGATCTATTTGCTGTTTTTTCTCTAGCTCCTTTAGGTGTAAGGTTAGCTTCTGTATTTGAGTTCTTTTCAGTTTTTGGATGGATGCTTGTATTGCGATGTATTTCCCCTTAGGACTGCTTTTGCTGCATCCCAAAGATTTTGAATGGTTGTATCTTCATTCTCATTCGTTTCCATGAATCTTTTTAATTCTTCCTTAATTTTCTGGTTGACCCTTTCATCTTTTAGCAGGATGGTCCTTAACCTCCACGTGTTTGAGGACCTTCCAAACTTCTTGTTGTGATTAAGTTCTAATTTCAAGGCATTATGGTCTGAGAATATACAGGGAACGATCCCAATCTTTTGGTATCGGTTCAGACCGAATTTGTGACCTAGTATGTGGTCTATTCTGGAGAAAGTTCCATGTGCACTTGAGAAGAATGTGTATTCAGTTGAGTTTGGATGTAAAGTTCTGTAGATATCTGTGAAATCCATCTGGTCCAGTGTATCATTTAAAGCTCTCGTTTCTTTAGAGATGTTGTGCTTAGAAGACCTATCGAGTATAGAAAGAGCTAGATTGAAGTCACCAAGTATAAGTGTATTATTATTTAACTATTTCTTCACTTTGGTTATTAATTGATTGATATATTTGGCAGCTCCCACATTCAGGGCATATATATTGAGGATTGTTAAGTCCTCTTGTTGGATAGATCCTTTAAGTATGATATAATGTCCCTCTTCATCTCTCACTACAGTCTTCGGGGTAAATTTTAGTTTATCTGATATAAGGATGGCTACCCCTGCTTTCTTTTGAGGACCATTTGAATGGTAAATGGTTCTCCAACCTTTTATTTTCAGGCTGTAGGTGTCCTTCTGTCTAAAATGAGTCTCTTGGAGACAGCAAATAGATGGGTCCTGCTTTTTTATCCAGTCTGAAACCCTGAGCCTTTTGATGGGGTCGTTAAGCCCATTCACGTTCAGAATTACTATTGACAGATATGAGTTTAGTGTCATCATGGTATCTATTCAGTCCTTGTTTTTGTGGATTTTCCCACTGAACTTCTTAAGAGTCCCCCTTAAAATTTCTTGCAGAGCTGGTTTGGAGGTCACATATTCTTTCAGTTCCTGCCTGTCTTGGAAGCTCTTTATCTCTCCTTCCATTCTGAATGAGAGCCTTGCTGGATAAAGTATTCTTGGCTGCAGGTTCTTCTCATTTAGGACCCTGAATATATCCTGCCAGCCCTTTCTGGCCTGCCAGCCCTTTCTGGCCTGCCAGGTCTCTGTGGAGAGGTCTGCTGTTACCCTAATATTCCTCCCCATAAAAGTCAGGGACTTATTTTCTCTTGCTGCTTTAAGGATCTTCTCCTTATCTTTGGAATTTGCAAGCTTCACTATTAAATGTCGAGGTGTTGAACGGTTTTTATTGATTTTAGGGGGGGATCTCTCTATTTCCTGGATCTGAATGCCTGTTTCCCTTCCCAGATTCAGAAAGTTTTCAGCTAGGATTTGTTCAAATACATATTCTGTCCCTCTGGCCCTTTCGGCGCCCTCAGGAACCCCAATTAAATGTAGGTTTTTCTTCCTCAGGCTGTCCTTTATTTCCCTTAATCTATCTTCATGGTCCTTTAATTGTTTGTCTCTTTCTTCCTCAGTTTCCCTCTTTGCCATCAACTTGTCTTCTATGTCACTCAGTCATTCTTCCACCTCGTTAACCCTCATCGTTAGGACTTCTAGTTTGGATTGCATCTCATTCAATTGATTTTTAATTTCTGCCTGATTAGATTTAAATTCTGCAGTCATGAAGTCTCTTGAGTCCTTTATGGTTTTTTCTAGAGCCACCAGTAGCTTTATAATAGTGCTTCTGAATTGGCTTTCTGACATTGAATTGTAATCCAGATTTTGTAATTCTGTGGGAGAGAGGGCTGTTTCTGATTCTTTCTTTTGAGGTGAGGTTTTCCTTCTAGTCATTTTGCTCAGTGCAGAATGGCCAAAAACAAGTTGTATTGGGAAAAGGAGAAAAAGAGAGGAGAGAAAGAAGGAAAGAAAAGAGAAAAAGAAAAAAGAAAAAAGGAAGAAAAAAGAAAGAAGAGAGAAGAAAAAGAGAGAAAATGAAAGAAAGGGAAGAAAAGGGTGGGGGAAGCAAACAGAAATCAAAAAGCAAAAAAAAAAAAAAAACTAAGGGGGAGTATCCTCTGATTCTGTATACTTTAAGTCCCTTGACTTCCCCTGGAACTTGTCCGTCTTGCTGGTCTTCTGGGGGAGGGGCCTGCTGTGCTGATTCTCAGGTGTTAGCACTTGGGGGAGCTGCTCTGCCCCTGCCTGGTGCAGGGCTCAGTGGGGGCTGTTCACCCCGTGAGGCCCAGGAGGAACAACCGCAGTGGCGGGGCCAGCTCTGCAGCTCTGGAGTCAGCTCCCGCAGTCGCTCCGGGGCTCTCTGTCTGCAGGGCCTGGAGGCTCCGGGGCGGGGCCGCTGATCTGCTCAGCTCGGGGCAGGAGCGTCCTCGCTGTCCTGGGCCCTCCCGGCCTCTGCCTGTCCCGGGGGAGGCCGGATCCTGGGCTGAGTCCCGGTGCCCTGTGCTCCGGAGCCTGCGCTGTTGGATTCGCGCTCCCGCCCCGCAGCCCCCTCCGCGGAGCCGCCGCCCGAGCCCCTCCGAGCTGCTCCGGGTCCCGCCGAGCGCTGCAGCCCTTAGGGAGCTCGGCGCATCTCCCGGGGCGCAGGTGCCTGTTAGTGTCCCCGGGAGCCCGAGGGCATCCCCGCCCTCCTGGGTCCTGCTCCACCTCCCTGCGGGCCCCTTTCCCCCGGGAAGGTTGGTGCAGCTCCTGCTCCTCCGGGACGGGGCTCTCCTGTCCTGGGGACACTCGCCCCGGCCTCAGCCCGGCTCCTCGCGGGGCCCCTCCCCCTTGGAGGCCTTTTGTGTCTTTATTTCTTTTTCCCCGTCTTCCTACCTTGATAGAGGCGCGAACTCTTCTCACTGCAGCATTCCAGCTGGTCTCTCTTTAAATCTCAGGCCGCATTCGTAGATGTTCAGGATGATCTGAAGGTGATCTAGGTAATTTGGTGGGGACAGGTGACTTGGGGACCCTGCTCTTCCGCGGTCTTGCCCTGCCTCCTATAATAATTTTTATTAATAAGTTAAATGACCTAGAGGAAATGTGAATGAAGTTGTTGAGAGTTTCAGCAGAACACGGAAATTAGGCGCCTTCTGACCAGACAGCAGGATGGCTTGGGTCCCACAAGGCATCCCTGACCCTGACAGAAGATTCATTTTTCCCCTCAGTAAAGCCCCAGAAAGACTGAACTGTCCATAAAAAGAAACTGCAGGTATTTAGACAGGAACAGGAACCATGACTCACAAGGAAAAGGAGGACATAATTATTAAAGAGAGATGACGAATGTCAAAGATGCACAGCTTGATAGGAACCTGAATGGAGACAACCGGATTACAGCCAGTGATAGTTTATAGACCCAGAACCAGACAGTGAAGACACCAAAGACACATACTAATCTCACACAGCGTTAGCTAAGAAGGAAATGTAGGGCAGGGTACAGTGACCACCCCTCTTGTGCTGCCGGCCACCTCCAGGTCCAGTGGACTCCCTTTTTTAGCCAAATACAATCTATGGTTTGGTCTACATAAGCACAGGGCATCAGGAGAGAAGGCCTGAGGAGGGAAACAAGCCAGGACACTCCCAGGGATCACACATGTTAACCTGTGTGGAAGATTCTGTGGATGCATTTCTGATGTAGCAGTGCCTATCCCATGTGTCAGAGATCCAGATCCTTCTCTGCCCATGCCAGGGAAATCCACTTCACAACTTTCAGATTGTCTCTCTTCCCTGCTCAGGAATGTGTCCAGAGCTCTCAACCCTGATGAGGAAAATGTGGTTGGATGTCCAGTGAGAAGCAAAAATAAAACAAATGAAAAACTCATATATTATCAGGCCTAAAGTAAAAGTTTAGGTACATACATATATACACATGCATACTCATATACTCAGACACACACATTGGAGGCATATACACTCATAAAATTTACCTCACCTGGTTATATTTTCTTTGCAATATTTACCAATACTTAAAACTATCTTGTTAATTGACTTCTTTACTTGATATCTATATGCTTCTCTCATTTAGAATGCAGGTTCCATGTGTATTGGGTCCGTACCTGCCTGGTCCATGAGTGTATCCCCAGTAGCCAGAATAGAACCTACGTCCCAGGATATATTCCATAATATTTGTTGAGTGGATCAGTGAATCAACACCCACATGTGTCTCCCACTATGTTCCAGCTAAAAATGAATGAAAACCTGAGTGGGCCTAGACCATGAAGAGAAAGAACCAGCAGAGGAGAGAGGAGAGACAAGAGCAAGGACGATTGACCAGAGTGTTTTGTGATGGAGATGGGACCACAGCACAGACATCAATTTCAGGTCAGGTAAAGGAAATGGCACCTACAATTGCACCAAAGCTGAACAAGGTGAGCACTGCGGAAGAGTAAAACATTGAAAGAATCCCCACTTAATTGTCATAATTTAATGAAAATTAGAGGAAAGACCATTAATTACAATAGAAAGGGGTGAGATGTTGGATCAGAATTTGTTTGTTTGTTTGCTGGGAATTGAGTTAGACTCTTTTATAATCGTTTTCAGATTGTAATATCAACTCAAAAGTGTAATTACCTGCTATACTCTGAATGGGAACCCAGATAACAGGAAAGATGTCAACTGTTACTCCTGCATCCCAGCACAGTGCACACTGCCAGCACATAGTAAGGACTTAATAGATACTTAATGAATAAAATAAAATAAAGATGTCAAAAATGCCATGAAGCCAATTGGAGAGAGATGACTGTGATCACACAAATGGATTTCCACCTGGATTGGAGGACTTACTTGGGGGAGTCCATGATTAGCAACCATGCCAGTCTAAAGGGGAATGGTCCTGGGGTCTTTCATGACATCACAGGGCCATTGGATGAACTCTGAACTGCTGGCCTCCAGACTTATAAGAAAAGTTCCCATCCATAAAAGGAATTCTGCAGAGAATAATGTTACTCACTTGGTTATCATTTATCAACTACTAATAAGTTAGTTTATCTTGTAGTTAATCTTCCAGGTGTATTAATATTCACATAACATAATTAAAAGGAGGGCAGCCCTGGTGGTACAGCGGTTTAGCACCGCCTGCAGCCCGGGGTGTGATCCTGGAGACCTGGGATCGAGTCCCATGTCAGGCTCCCTGCATGGAGCCTGCTTCTCCCTCGGCCTCTCTCTGTCTCTCTGTCTCTCTCTCTCTCTGAATAAATAAATAAATATTTAAGAAAAAAATAATTAAAAGGAGGTCATGTTTAAATTCGTTGTATTTGGATAGATCCAAACGTTTAAGATAATATAAGAATAACATCTAAGTAAAGCTGTTGAGAAATTAAAATCCTGATGTTTCAATCATGTTGACATACGTATAGAATTAACATTTAAGTTTCCTAACAGCTGTATCCAAACATATATCAAATTTGGAACAACTCAGGAAATTAACATAATTACTGAAATTGTTACAGGCCAGAATTATCTCAATTACAGATATCTGGGTTAAGAGTAAATCTATGACAATCAGTGTTTTGAATTTGGTGGAGTTGACTTAACTGTGTAATTTTGACTTCAGTAAATCAGACATAACTACATAATCATGAGAAAATTTTGTGTTCTGAGGGAAACCTGGTGTACTTATATAATAGACAGACTTGAATAATTAATAATGGAGCATTTTTTCTTAGAAAAATTGTCTCAGTGCTCCCTCTGGTGGCTCATCTCAAAAACAGACTTTTATCTGCTCTGAATCTAAATCATTTTCAGGACTTTTTAAAATTTCAAAGAAAACTCACCAAAACTTTAAACTCTTGGTATGAATGACAAACCATGCAGTGAAGCTGCCTTAAACCTAGTCTGGATTTAAAGATATTCAGTCATTTATCTCTTCATTCCAAAGCAGTCATCGGGTTGGTACCTATTATTGAAAGATACACTGAAGCATACTAAAAAGTTTGAGTTGGGCGCCTGGGTGGCTCAGTGGTTGAGCTTCTGCCTTCAGCTCAGGTCATGATCCCAGAGTCCCAGGATTGAGCCTCACACCCGGGTTCCTGCAGGGAGTCTGCTTCTCCCTCTGCCTATGTCTCTGTGTGTGTGTGTCTTTCATGAATAAATAAATAAAATCTTTAAAAAGAAAAGTTTGAGTTTATTTGAGAAACAAATCTACTTAAGTCAGGCAGCACCAACCTGGAAGTGGTCAGGAGTATTCCACTAAGCGGAGGTAGGGGGAAAACTTATAGAGAAGAGGTGGAAGTCAAGCAAGGAAACCATTTGATTGGGTATAGCTTAAGCAGTTGCTCTATTTGAGAAAGCCTATTTGGCTATTTGTGATTGTTTCAACTTCTTAACCATGAGACACTCAGAGGCTTAGGTGTTGGTTTACTCCCATTGGCTGTTAAGGCATTAGAACCACCTCAGTCTAATGGCCTCTTTGTTGAATTAACTGCATACCACTATGCCTCAGATTCTGTTGTAGAAGTCAGGATTCAGTGGTGATCCAGAAAGCGCAATGCTGGCCCTCAGAGTGCTCCTCACATGCCAGTGGGAATGATAGACAACAGCTGAGTAAATAAAGATACAAAATACCTAAAAAATGCAATAGAAACTAACAAGCAGTCAAAATAGAGAATAAGAACAAGTGGTATGGCAAGATCTTCTTTCTAAGGAGACAAAATTTAGGTTGACTTTAAGGATGAGAAAAACAATTGGCCAAACTCAAAAAAGTCAGAAGGATCATGGGATCCTGATTTCACAGTCTGTATTTGTACTGAAAATCAAGATCAAGTGAGCTTTGCCCTTCTGTTCTTCAAAAGGTTTGTCTTCTTACCTGGGAGCTGAGGAGGCATCCCTGGCAAAGAGCAGGTGCATACACAGCAGTGGGGAGGTGCTGGATGTCATAGTGCAGCCACAGCTGTGGGAGTGTGGTGACTATGGTGAAAAGTGGCCAGGTAATGAACTAGAGTGGAATCATGCAGTTCCCTCTAGAACATTATCCATTACAAGATTGTTTCAGTAGTGCTGGCAAGAAATGGTAGTAATAGAAACAATTCCTTGTTTCTATTCTAGAAACAATTCTAGAAACAATTTTCTAGGTTGTGCAAGGGTGACTTCTGTGAAGAGGAAGAGAGAGGGGAAAGAGAGAGGGACAGTGTTGGGGAGAGAGAATCATTCAGACACTCAATCAAGATCTAGTTTAAAGATAGAATTAAAAACTCCTGCTGATAAACTGGATAGGGGCAGAAAAGGGGCAAGAAACCAAAAACAAATGTCCAGATGGAGCTATGCATCGATGTGGGGAGTGCAGAAGCACATAGGTTTAGGATGGGGTCTGAGTGAGGACAAATGCTCTGTCAGGGGGCTTGTTACACATAAGATTGTTCTGAGACATCTGAGTAAGATATTAGGTAGATATTAGACATCCAAGTCTAAAGATCAGAGGAAATGTTTGCTGGACAGGAATTCTGAGCTCATTTGAGTGGATTGTCAGAATAGGAAGCCAAGCTTAGAGGTACCTACAGAGCCAGGTGAGGGAGAAAGTGCAGACAAAATGGGGTGCAATGCTTCCAAGACTGGCTGTAGAGGGATGTATAAGAAAGATCAATAGATTTAGAAGAAACATGGTCAGAGACTGTTTCTTGTATAGAAGTTGGGATCCCTGGGTGGCGCAGCGGTTTGGCGCCTACCTTTGGCCCAGGGCGCGATCCTGGAGACCCGAGATCGAATCCCACGTTGGGCTCCTGGTGCATGGAGCCAGCTTCTCCCTCTGCCTATGTCTCTGCCTCTCTCTCTCTCTTTCTGTGTGACTATCATAAATTAAAAAAATAATAATAAAATAAAATAGAAGTTTGTATCCTCTTTCCCCAAAAAAGTGTTTAAATATCCAAAGTATGAAAAGAAGACATATAGAAAGGTTTATAAAAGTGTTTATAGTCACAGAAAAGTTGAAAGAAGAATACAAGTACCCATTTCCATCTAACAGTAAAATTTTGATGTATTTGCTTTGTTTATATAATTACATGTACCCATACATAGATATTGTGCCAAATAATTTGAAAATAAATGACGGACATCATGACACATCACCCTGAAATGTTTATGTCGTCATAGCCTAAGAATAGACAGATTCTCCTCTCCAGCCACAATCTCATTAACACAACAGAAGAAATTACCACAATCTCCCTGATAATTTCTAAAATCTAATCCACATTCAAATTTCCCCAGTGGTTTGTGAATGCTTCTTTAGAGCTGGTATTCCAAATCAGGATCTGGTCGAGGCACATACATTGCCTTTGATCATTATTTTTCTTCAGTTTCTTTTAACCTAGAACATTCCCCCATCTCTTTGGGTGTGTGTCACAATGACTTTTTTAGATAATTCAACAAAACATATAAATGTCCTGCATTCTAGATTTGTGTGATTATTTCTTCATGACACTCTTTTTCCTATTCCCCTATCTCTAGCTTTTCTCTGTTAACCAGGAGTTAGTCAAATGCTTCAGTTCGTGACATACATTATAGTGCCTGGACTATGTATATGTGTATGTGTATATATGTACCTCTATCACTAGAGTCCATGGTATCAGATAGCACTTAATATTAGGCCGTCATGTCATTAATCATGCTAATTTCATTACTCCATAATACAACCAGATTTCTGCTTTAGAAAGGCACACCATTTTTATCCTCACAATTAGCCAGTAATCTTTGAAATACTATCTTGGCACGCAAATATCCTTGTTCCCAATAAATCCTTCACCCAATAGTTTTGGTATTCATTGATAAGCCTTGCTTGAATCAATTATAGCAAAATGGTTGATACTATAACTGCAGAGTGATGATTTTTCTGTCATTCCTTTTACATTCATCTATGAAGGCATTCATCTATGAAGAAAAAGTCAAGGCAAAAATTCTTTTAAGTGTTAATGATACTAGAACCTTTGATATCAATAAGCATCATGTAGGGATGCCTGGGTGGTTCAGTGGTTGAGCGTTTGCCTTTGGCCCAGGGCGTGATCCCGTGATACTAGGATCGAGTCCTACATCGGGGTCTCTGCATGGAGCCTGCTTCTCCCTCTGCCTCTGTCTCTGCCTCTCTCTGTTTGTCTCTTGTGAATAAATAAAATCTTTAAACAAAAAGCATTATGTAGCAGAAGGTAAATGTAGGTAATTTAGAAGAGGCTGGAGATAGCCAAAAGGAATAAGCTGAGAAGGTGAGAAAGAGGAATCAAGAGCACTTATGATGCAGGTGATGTTTGATAGGGAGATACCCCGTCATATGGCAGGAGAGAGGAGGGGAGGGTCTAGGGCTATACAGCTTAAATATGAAAAAGTAAGGGAGTAATTCTATTTATAGCCATACTGTAAGGAAACAAATTTTTTTTAAAAACGTAAAACATATGCATGAAGATGATGCCCATTGTAATAAAAAGAAAAAAATATTTAAAATAAGAATAGTAAAAATAAATAAATAAAAATAAAATAAGAATACTAGGGGCACCTTGGTGGCTCAGTAGGTAAAGCGTGTGACTCTTGAGTTCATCTCAGATCATGATCTTAAGGTCCTGGGATCCAGCCCTGCATCAGACTCTGTGCTCAGCAGAGAGTCCGCTTGAGGATTCTTTCTCTCCCACTCCTTCTGGTCCTCTCCCCGCTCATGTGCTCTCATAAATAAATAAATAAATAAATAAATAAATAAATAAATAAATAAATAAATAAAAATTTTTAATAATAAAATTATTTTTTATTGGTGTTCAATTTGCCAACATACAGAATAACACCCAGTGCTCATCCCATCAAGTGCCCACCTCAGTGCCCGCCACCCAGTCACCCCCATCCCCCGCCCTCCTCCCCTTCCAACACCCCTAGTTCGTTTCCCAGAGTTAGGAGTCTACCATGTTCTGTCTCCCTTTCTGAAATAAATATTTTTTAAAAATAAAGAAGAATAGTAAAGGAACAACAATAAAGAAACGGTAGGGATCCCTGGGTGGCACAGCGGTTTGGCGCCTGCCTTTGGCCCAGGGCGCGATCCTGCAGACCCGGGATCGAATCCCACATCGGGCTCCCGGTGCATGGAGCCTGCTTCTCCCTCTGCCTGTGTCTCTGCCACTCTCTTTCTCTCTCTCTCTCTGTATGACTATCATAAATAAATTTAAAAAAAAAAAGAAATGGTAGAAGCTATTATATTTTCACTGCCTATAGAATATTATGACATTAAAAATAATTAAGGAATCTGTTAGATAGGATCTCAGCAAGTGAAAAAAATCAGTATTTTTTCTGAAGTTTTCTGATGAGTACATCTTCATTTTTAAAAATAAACTACAAGTTTTTTAATATAGTGATTTTTTTCTGCATAAATCATCCTTAAGGTGGCAGGCAAGTCCATTTTTCACAAATACCTTAAACAACTAGAGAGGAAAACCTAAGCTCCTGTAGGTTTATTGTATCAGTGTGGCTCCTCCTATTGCGATTAATAAATAAAAATTTTTTTAAAGATTTTATTTATTTATTCTGATGGACACAGAGAGAGAGGCAGAGACATAGACAGAGGGAGAAGCAGGCTCCTCGCAGGGATCCCGATGTGGGACTCGGTCCTGGGACTCCAGGATCATGCCCTGAGCCAAACGCAGACGCTCAAACACTGAGCCACCCAGGCATCCCAAGATTAACAAAATTAATAGAACCAGTTTACTTTTTAACTCACTGAGCATAAGCTATTATTCACAAAGAGAATGTTATTTTGAGCATTGTTTCTATTTCAATGTATTAATACCAGAAGGAAAATAGACCTTTGACACATGCCAGAAGGCCAACGAAATAATTCTCACATGATTTTTTTTAATCCCTAAAAGAAGAGATGCCTTTGACTTGGGCAGCCTAAACAATCGATATTTTGATATCTTAGAGAGTATTATTAGTTATTCAAATGATTCTATTGTATTATTATAAAACAGAACTTAAACAATGATTAGGCAAGAAAAGTGAAAGCTTCTGAAAAAGATCAGTTAAAATCAGGCCCCAAATAATTAATGCAATGATATGTAAGAAAATAAAGTCATGTCTAGCATCTCAGTTTTACCACAGTAATGCCACACAGCTCAGTGGCATATTATGACATTCATTCTCCACAGAGATGTCACCTGAGTAGCTCTGCTCCACATGTTGCATTATGAAATCCAATCAGAGAGTTTTAGAGATGTTGCTACCTGCGTACCCAGAGAACCTGATTTAGTGGATTTTTGACTCTTTTTTTTTTATTTTTATTTATTTATGATAGTCATACAGAGAAAGAGAGAGAGAGGCAGAGCACAGGCAGAGGGAGAAGCAGGCTCCATGCACCGGGAGCCTGATGTGGGATTCGATCCCGGGTCTCCAGGATCGCGCCCTGGGCCAAAGGCAGGCGCCAAACCGCTGCGCCACCCAGGGATCCCCTGATTTAGTGGATTTTAAAGGAAGCCTGGGGGCACCTGAATAAAGCAACCTAGGTCAGATATGCCTGGGCATGTGGGGGGCACTGAATTACTATAGAGATGTGATTCTGCTTCAAGTGAGTTGTATTTTTTGACAAGACTACATGTAGTTACCTCCAAACAGCAGGGTATTTATCGTCAGAGACACTTAATATTTTATATTACTTGAATTTATCATTAAACTCCCAGACATTTTATGGCATTTTAGATGCCATATCTACTTTTATGCACTGAGCTTTTCCACATAACTGACTTCTTACTGAGTTCCTCTAGGTCAATAAGAAAAATAACTAAAATTTCATTGAATCTGTTACATGGGAGAATGACGTCACCAAGATGGTGACACAGATCATTTGTAACTTCACACCTCCTTACGAGAAGAACTAACAGCTATTCATGGATAAGACACTACTGAGGGATCCCTGGGTGGCGCAGTGGTTTGGCGCTTGCCTTTGGCCCAGGGCGCGATCCTGGAGACCCGGGATCGAATCCCACATCGGGCTCCCGGTGCATGGAGCCTGCTTCTCCCTCTGCCTGTGTCTCTGCCTCTCTCTCTCTCTCTCTGTGACTATAATAAATAAAAAAAAAATAAGACACTACTGAGAGAATCTTAGCACACGTGTGAGGCTGAGGCACAAAGACCAAGACAGGCCACACTGGAAGGTAAGAGAAGGGGTTCCACACTGACCACATTGCTCCTCCTGGCTGATAACCAGTGTAGTACCACACAGAGAGGTCTCCTTGAGTCTATGTCTCCTTTAGTGGGAAAAGAGAAATCAGAGGGGGGGGGGAATCAGCATTGTGAATTGTTTGTGGTATCTCTACTCTAGTTTTGCCCCCTGGGATCTCAGGGGGATCTGCAGGTCAATCTTGGGTATCTGACTGTGTGTGAGAAGAGGGAAGGAGCTTCTCACAACCAGCACTCAGATCTTGGCAGACGAAGTTCATACTTATGGACCCCAAGTAGTAGCCCGGACCAGCAGCTTAGTTCATCTACAGAACGAAGTCAGTGGTGCAGTCTGACCAGGAAACTCAGGGGGGTGCAAGTCTTCCTGATTTGGGTCCTCAAAGGAGGAGTTTTGCCAGTACTGGGGCCTGGCCTGCCCATGCCCTACCCGCTGTGGAGTGTCGCCCCCTGTCCCACCTGACTGGAAAGGCTAGAAAGACCACCCAAAAGCTTGGGTAACACAGGAATATTAGAGCCAAGAGGTCATAAGGCAGAGCTGATCTTCAGAGCAAGACCAGGAACAGGCATAGAGGGCCCCCTGCTCTGCCCAGGTAGAAGAGTTAATTCATAGTCCACCTCCATGGAGATGGCTCCCAGCCCCTCCCAATGAGGAAACATGCTCAAGAAAACTTTGGAATCACCTGAAGTAGGCCATCCCAGCACTGACAAGGCAAGAGAGCTGGGTCATAACCCTACTTGCTGCAGAGTATGGTCTCTGGCCCCAACTGACAGGAAGGGCTGACAAGGGCACTTGGAAGCTGCTGTATAACGCGGCAACACTGCATCTGAGAGGTTAGCAGATGGAGCTGATCATCCTCAGAGCAAAGCCAATGGCCCTGTTTGGCCAGGGCACTTGGAGCATGGGTCAGCTTGACTAAAGGCCACAAAGTGCCTTCGTGGTCTTGGAGCTGTTTCTCTTGCTGCACCAGGCAGGGAAATAATTTGCAGCCCCACTGTTGCCGAATACAGTTTCAGCCTGCCCACCCGGGGAAGCTTACCAGAGCACATAGGAAACCGTGCAGCCCATCCCACAGAGCTGTTTACAGTGGTGCCAGAAGAGAGAACATATTCCACAGCTTTCCCTTTCTGCAGGCGAAACCCAGTAGCTTTACCTGACCAGGATATTCAGTGAACACTCTTGCCTGATGTGGTCCCCAAACTCTGGAGATAACTCTCCCTAGAAGGCACTAAGGTGACTGAATTATGGATCCCATGTTCTCAAGCAATAGAATATTCACTTACCACACAGAATATTTCAGCTTTTATTTTAAACTGAGCTCCTTTCAATGTGGACTAGCAGCGTTTTTGCTTTTCACAAGCGACAGCTTAGGCACACACATTACATAACCTTACTAGGATAACTAAAGCAAAACAAATATTTTTAAACATCAGAGGTGGTATAACCAAACAACATAATTTCCACAAAGACGGCAATAATTCAACCCAGAGTTAGGCCCTTTACAATACAATACTGCAAGTAAATTCTACTTGTACATGGCTGTTTGCATATTGATTCTACCCAGTACCTAAGGCGTAAAAAGAAAGTCTGAGGCATACAATTTGGATTTCTATATGCTAATATTAAGGCCACAATCTAGAAATCACGACACAATAGCTTATCCAATGATTTAAAAAGCCAGGGTGAAACTGAACTAAGTCCTATTTAACCCCCCACATACCCTACCAGGGCCCTTCCTCCATGCGTTGCTGTGGCCAACACAGTGATGCCAGTGCGTCTTTTCCACTAGTCCTCTTCAAGCTTTCCAGACAGCCCCGGGGGCGGGGGGGGGGGGGATCTGGCTGGGATGACACAGTGGACATATGGATTTACTCAGCTTTCCCCCACTAGGTGTCCAGAGAATGTCCAAGTACAGCTACTGAGTTTATGAAAACAGATGAAGTTTCAAATCCACATGATTGCAACTGGCTGTTTGTGGCCAAATATCCACTTGACTTTTTGTCCATCACCTTAGATAATGTGGCAGTTACTCTAAGCTTAAAACTCTAATTTAAAAAAAAAAAAAGTACTGAGAGTTCATGAATTTTGTGAGTCATAAAGAAAATTAACGTTTCCAAGAAATTTGAAAGATACTGTAATGAACTCCAAGAGGTCTCTGAAGTCCACTAGCAGAGGACTGCTCAAAGGTACATCATTCAAAATGTAATGGAGACATAAAAAAAAAATACCCTCTGTATTTTGGACAATTTACTATTATTATTCGTGAGCCAAGGTAGAAGTTTCTAAATTTACATTTTTCTAAACTGATGGCTATGAATTACTGTTCTAAATAACTTTGAGGGCTAAGGAATCAATTATCATTCCCTAAAATCAGAAAGGGTGCTTGCTTGCTCCCACCGAGGGGGACTTTTCCCCTTCTATATACTTTTAAAAGGTATTTTGTACCTAAATAATTGAGAAATTGAATCATGCCCGGCAAACAAACCTGCCGAACACCCGCAGTCTTTTTCGCACCTAACACCCAACTCCAGGAAACAAATATTTCTAGTTTTTATTCCTGTTTGGAATTCATCCCAGAGAAAAACTGACCCTTTGCAACACTGTACTCAAGCACTGTCATCTGGTTAAGGCTCTGCCATCACATCTGAGATGTAAACTGCAGATGGCTGGGAAATCCAAGCCTCGATCTCTTCTTAATCCATTTTTGTTTCCCATAAGTGGAGGTAAAGATAGGGGCTGGCCGGGCTCCCTTCTCATTCCAGGCCTAGATTATTTAGCAGGTTCACCTGGCTCGTACTGACTAAACACGGGGCATCCCGAGCTCCCTCCCTGTGGAAAGTCACCTGATGGAGACAAATACGAGGACGTCAGTGGTCCCGACTTCCCGAAAGAGATGAGGAATATGAGAGGGAAGGCATCAAAGCAATGGATACACATTTCCCTTTTTTGATCTCATTCAGTCCTCACAGAAATGTATGAGATTAGGGCATACGTATGTGTAAAGTTCTCAGTCCTGGAAAGCAATACCCGCGCGAGGAAATGCAAGGAGCTGCTCCAGGTGGTGTGGGAGGGCACCTGGGGCAAAGGGGCGCAGGAGCACTGAAGTCACTTGCGGAAAGCAGCGAGGACAGGTAACCCAGAGCTGTGAGCAGGTGCGCTCGGGCACAGGGCACAGCTCGGCCTCCGGATGCTCCGCGCCCGCTAAGAGGCTCCGCGAGGAGGCACCACCGCGGCGCGCCTGGGAGACTCGCGCTCCCGCTCCCCGGGGCAGGGCGGGCCGGGTGCCCCCGAGCTCTGAGAGTCCCGGAGCTTCCCGAGGCAGAGGAGTAGGGAAGAGCAAGGGCAGAGACAACAGGACCTAACACAGGAGGAGGGAATCGTCGCTGTTCCCGTCCCGGTTGCGGGTAGTCACAGCCAAGCGCCGCCTCCGCTGGATGCACACGCGCGCGGACACCCCGCGCTCCTCGGGGACGCGGGCGCAGAGCGCACGAGCCTTGACGCGTTTCCCCAGCGAGGAGGGTGAGCGGAGAAGGGCGCGAGGAGGTCCCGGGCAGGCTGCTCGGCAGCTTGGGCAGAGGCGCAGGCAGCGCTTGCAGAACCCCAGGCAGCAAGGTGCAGGGACGCCGGGGGGCGCCCGCGGCATCCTTGGGCCCCTCGCGGCCCCGCATCCCAGGACCGCCCGGAGGCTGCACCTGGAGCCGAGGTTGCCAAGGCCTCGGTGGGTGCGTGGAGGGAGGGGGGACGGGCGGGGGTTCCCAGCAGCACTGCCGCCCTCTTCCCGCCTTCCCTACCCTGTGAGATCCGGGGGTCGACCGGGTTCCCCTTGGCACTAGGTGGAGCCCCGCGTGCGCTCCCGGAGACAACAGACCGTTTTGGTTGCTGTGCTCGCGGGTCGTCTAGACGGTTTGGAGCTCCGGGTGCGGCCCTAGCGCGTCCTCAGCAAGTCCCGGGGGCGGGGGGCGGGGGCGGGCCCTGCAGCGCGGGCGCGGCCAGGACCGGGGCGCGGGGCGCGGGGCGCGGGGCGGCAGCGCGGCAGGCCAGCAGCTGGCGGAGGCCCTTGCGGAAGCTGCCGTCCAGGAAGGCGTAGAGGAACGGGTTGAGGCAGCTGCTGGCGTAGCTGAGGCTGGTGATGAAGTAGGACACGGCGACGACGAGCGGCGTCTGCGGGAGGTCGGTGGTGAGCGCCACCACGGTGCTCAGGTGGAAGGGCGTCCAGCAGAGCAGGCACGCGGCCAGGATCGCCGCCACCAGCAGCGTCACCCGCCTCTTGGCGCGGCCCAGCGCGCGGGCCTGGCCGTGCAGCCGCAGGGCGCGCAGACGGCACAGCAGGCGGCCGTAGAGGGCGCAGACGGCGGACACCGGGACGGCGAAGCCCAGCAGCAGCGTGTAGAGGCGGCTCGCCCGCCACCAGAAGGCCTCGGGCTGCGGGAACACCAGCACGCACTGCAGCCGGCCCTGCTCGGCGTCCAGCCGCGCGAAGACCGCGAAGGGCAGCACCAGCAGCGTCACCAGCGCCCACACGGCCAGGCTCACGGCGCGCGCGGCGCGGTAGGTGCGGCCCGACACCCGGCGCGACTCGGCCGCGGCCAGCACCACCAGGTAGCGGTCGGCGCTCATGACCGCCAGGAAGTAGAGGCTGCAGAACGTGTTGCACTGGTCGACGGCCACGGTGAGCTTGCACAGGAGCTCGCCGAGCGGCCACTGCTGCAGCAGGAAGTCGGCGATGTTGACGGGCAGCACGAGGGCGCACAGCTCGTCGGCCGCGGCCAGGTTCAGGAGGAACAGGTTGGTGACCGTCTTCCTGCGGGGCGCCCGCAGCAGCACGCACAGCACCGCCGAGTTGCCCGCCAGCCCCACCGCGCAGATGGCCGCGTAGACCACCGGCACGGCCACGGCGAGCGGCGGCGGCAGCGGCGGCGGCGGCGGCGGCCCGGACGCGTTGGGGGGCCCCGGCTCCGAGGATGACCCGTTGAGCATACCCGCGGGTCCGTGGGGCCGGCGACCCGGCTGCCCAGCAACGCCCCGCGGGGCTCCGCGCTCCCGGCCCTTCCGCGGCTTCTCCCCGAGGCGCGGTCCCCGCAGTCCCTCCCGCGCACCGTCGCCGCGGACGTCCCGGGCTGCAACACGGAACCGAACGCCCCGGTTAGGGCGGTCACGACGGTCCACGTGCGGCTGTCCCGGCAGGGGCCGCGTCCAGGGGACCGGGCGGGTGGCGCGGCGCCCCAGGTGTGCCCGCGTGCGCCCCTCCCGCGCTCCCGGTTGGAGTCTCACCCCAACCCGCTGAACACATCGGACAACGCGCTGCAGAGAGCGAGTCCTCACCCGGTACAGGAAACCACGCACCGGCTCCTCTTCACCACAGCCCTGGCCGACGCCGGTCCCACCAGCCCCCGTGCGTGCTCCCGGGTAAGCAACTTCGGGAGCAGGGGCGCCTTCTCGGGAGCAGCCGACAGGAGGCGGCGGGCTGCGGGGACGGCTGCGGGGACGGCGGCGGGGACGGCGGCGGGGACGGCTGCGGGGACGGCTGCGGCGACGGCTGCGGGAACGGCGGCGGGGACTACTGCGGGGACGGCTGCGGCGACGCCTGCGGCGACGGCTGCGGGGACGACTGCGGGGACGGCGGCGGGGACGGCTGCGGGGACGGCTGCGGGGACGGCTGCGGCGACGGCGGCGGGGACGGCTGCGGGGACCGCGGCGGGGACGGCTGCGGGGACGGCGGCGGGGACGGCTGCGGCGACGGCGGCGGGGACGGCTGCGGGGACGACTGCGGCGACGGCTGCGGCGACGGCTGCGGGAACGGCTGCGGCGACGGCGGCGGGGACGGCTGCGGCGACGGCTGCGGCGCCTGAGGACCGAGGGTCCGCCTCCCCGCCTCTGCCCCAGGCAGCAGCTCGCGCGTCCCCAGGTCCTGCCCGCGCGCCTGGAAACCGAGGGATGGCGCAGCCGCAACTGCGCTGCGCTGCCGGGACCGCCTCCCCCACCCCTCATCCGGGCAGTGGGACAGAGAGCCGCGTTACTCATAAATCCTTTTTCTCCTTGCAAATGAACGTCACTCCGTCCGAATTCATAAAAAGCTCTCCTGTGAAGAATTAGATTTAAGAGAAACAAAGCAAGGGTATCAGTGGTCTCTTTTAATAGAGAAGTGCAGTTGGGGCTCCCACCCTGTTTTTTAAACCACCGTACCCTAAATGGGCTAACGTGATTTTGAAGTTTCAGTGACATTTATACTACATCGCTATACTGAAGGGAGAAGTGAACGTAATTTTAAAATGCACATCACCTGTTTTCTAACATTCTAGTTTTCTCAGGGTTTTATAAGACGGTTAATAACAAATAATGCTGGACAATTTGAGATACTTCAGTCTTTCTAAATATACATAAGTAATGATTATTAACAAAGACAAACTGCTTCTCATAGCCCTTTAGTGTACTGTGACTTAATGCATATGTCTTAATATATTCAGGTTGTTCAATACACTGCCCTGATTCCTTTACGCACATTCCTGATTGTCCCAGTGAGAGAACCAACCTGTGGCCTCAACAGTGTGGCCAAGTGAGGCAGAGGAGGGGCAGATTTGGGGCAGGTCTGGGCTCCAACGTTCCAATCTCGCAGAGCCAGGCTTCTTCCTCTACAAAAAGGGGAGCTCACACTAGGCACCTTACCTTCGAGGACACGATGAAATTGACTCAGTATTAGTTCTTCTCCTTCCTATTTTCTTCCTCTGCCTTCCCTTTGGGAGAGCAGCCAATTGAAACACAGGATTCTGTGTTTCTATGTGTTTCTTTCCTACAAAAGCAGGCTTAAGTCCAAATAAAGTGCATTTTTTGGTCCTTTATGAAGCATTTTTAGAAGAGAGGTCCTAAGATACTGAGAAGGAGACTAGAAGTAGCAGAAGAAGCCTCTGGAGGCAGAAATACAAAGGCTTTCTTTACCCATTCATTCTCTTTTTACTGAGATCTGCATCATTTGGCGCCTCTGTAGTTTCAGGCTTTGTATGAAGAAAATGACAGGAAAATCAGGCTATGTTCATGAGGTAAAATATGTAAGGAACCATCATGTGATGTTAAGTGAAACAAAAAGAGAGCTTATACATATATATATATAATGTATATATAACACACATGGATATAAATGGATATAGACTGTATATGTATGCATACACATATATGTAAATAGTTATATAATTGCTCAATGTGCAAATATTTGGAGATTTTCTAGTTTTTTAAATTCTTGATTTCTAGCTTAATTACACTGAACAGAGTACATACTCAATATGATTTCAATTCATTGGTGTTTGTTGAAACACTGACCTACAGTGTATGGTTATTTTTTTAATCAGTTCATGTATATTTGAAAATAATTTGTGTTCTGCATTTGTTGGGTGTCAAACTCTGAGCATGTCAACTAGTCAGATTTGTTATGTTCCTTAAATCCTCTCTCTCTATTGGTATCTTTATTTGATCGCTTTATTAGTTACTGAGAGATGTTTAAAAAGTACCAATCAGGGACACCTGTGTGGCTCAGTGGTTGAGCATCTGCCTTTGGCTCAGGTCGTGATCCCTTAGGATCAAGTCCAGTATCAGACTTCCCACAGGGAGCCTGCTTCTCCCTCTGCCTATGTCTCTGTCTCTCTCTGTGTCTCTCATGAATAAATAAATAAAATCTTTTTTTTAAAAACCCAATAAATGATTACAGTTTTCTCCATGCTTTTAGTTTTATTAATTTTTTACTGCATAACCAGATGCTGTCTTGTGAGGCACGTGCACACAAATTTAAGATTGATATATTATTCTGTGGATTGTACTTTTCTTCATTATAAAATATCTTTCCTTAACTGAGTTACTACTTGTTGTATGTAGTCTCCATTGTTTAGTATTATTACAGCTATTTCTCTTAGTATTATCACAGAATATCTTTTTTTAACCTTTTCCTTTAAACCTCTCTATGTCCTTATGTTTAAAATACATACCATGTAAATATAATAGAGGTTTTTTGATCCAATCTGACAATATTTGTCTTTGAATTGGAGTAATTAGTTCATAATGTATTTAATGTAGTCATAGGTAAAGTTAGGGTATACCTACCTTGTTATCCTTTGTTCTCTGTTTCTCCTATCTTGTTTTCCTCTCTCATGTTCTTCTGGATTAAAATCTATTATTTTATTGTTGAGTTTCCCACACTTCATTAACTTATTAGTTCTACATGCTTTTCTTCAAAATGAAATAAAAATTGGATATGAAATTCTAGATTTTCAGTTTTTTTTTATTTCAGCAGTTTAAATGGCATTCCATTTTCTTTTTGTCTGCATCATTTCGGTTGGAAAAGTAGCTTCCAGTCTTACTGAAGCTCTTTCAAAGGTATTTTGCCTTTTCCTACAACTGTTCTTAAATTATATCTTTGATTTTGTCTTTTGGCAGGCACACTAAGATAAGCTAGGAATGATTTTCGTTCCATTTATGTAGATTTTGATTTTTAGAGCTTCTAAATCTGTGATTTAATCTTTTTTTGTATTCAGTTTTGGAAAATCATTAGCATTTTCTCTTCAAATTACTGCTTTGTCCCATTGTCTCTCTCTTCCCTCCTACTAGGACTCCAGTTACATGTGTGCTAGACCTTTATGCTCTTTTCTGTGTTTCCTACCCTTCTATCTCTCTCTACTCCAATCTGATCCCTTAAATCCTGGCTTTGTTGGCTGCTCCCCAATGTCTTCAAAGAGCTGTCATTTTTTTTTCTCAATTTTTATGGTAGCTCATAGCAGGAGGGTTTGTATGATACAGCTGCTTCATCATAACTACAAGCAGAAGTTAATATCTATAGTTTTCTACATAGCATGATACCAAATTAAAAAGTATATGTGTATATGTGTTTTCATATACATAATTATGTGTAATTATGAAAGCATTTACGTTAAGATGTCAAAAAATATTTTGGTAGGGTATAAATATCACGTTAATTTTTATTTTCTTTGTATTTTCCTGAATTTCCAAAACATTTTTTATAATGAAGATGTATTACTCTTATATTAGTAAGAAAATCATATTTATAAAAATCACCACAGTAGTACTTTGCAGTCATAAAATACTGACTATTGAGAAGAAATTAAAAATATATACGGAAGGTATTTCTTCCAGCACTTGTGAAATTACTATAAACATACACACAAAAACAATGAATAAATAGATTTATAAAATATACTTTTATATGGAAACATACTTTATATACCCTAAAATTCACCAACAACATTGACCAAAAAGAGATTTCCAGTATCAATTTGTACTGCTTGAACCAATTTTGCTTATTAATAAGAAAATATTAAATTCCAACCTTTTCTTAAAGTATTCAATCAAATATGTTAATCTTGAGTACTAAGAATATTAATATCTAGTATAATCACTGTTTCTTAGTGTTACTAAGACTTCCAAAATTGTTTTTCCTCAGCCTAGAAAAAAGTGTATTCAAGGCAGAAATGAAAAGGTAGAAACATCAAACTCATAGAACGTGCCATGGTGAAAGACAGAATATTCTGTCCCTGAAATCAAATAAGATGAGTATATATTCTCTCCACAGTTCTATTCAACCTTGTATGGTAGGTTCTAGCCTGTATAATGAGGAAAGAAAAGAAATAAAAGGCATTCAGTTTGGGGGCAAAGAAGTAAAACTGTCATTATTTGAAGATACCATAATTGTATATTAAGAAAATCCCATGGAATCTACAAAAACACCACCAGAACTAAAATTAGTTTAATAAGAATGCAGGATACCATTAAAAAGACCTATTGCATTTTTATATACTAAGAATACATGATTAAGTTAAAAAATTTTTAACAACAATACCACTTACAATAGTATTATATAGTACATAGGGATTAATCTTACAAAAGATGTGAAAGACGTATCCACTAAAAATTATAACACGTTGCTTAAAGAAATTAAAGAAGACATAAAAAAATAAAGATATATTCCATGTTCATAGGTAAAAAGACTCAGTCTTGTTAAGAAGTCAGTCCTTCCCCAATTGATCTTTAGATCCATGCAATCCCACTCAGATTCCTATCAGACTTTTTTTATTGTTGTTTGATGGAGAATGAGTGTATAAATTGACAAACTGTTTGGTTGGTAAAATGATTTTGAAATTCATATGTATATATAAGTGATATAGGATAATTGCCAAAGCAACTCTGAAAAAGAAAAACAAATTTGGAAGACCAAAACTATTTTATTTCAATACTTAGTATCATGTAATTGAACCATTCCACTTCTGAGTATTTATTCAAAAGAAAAGGAAATATATGCTCATACAAAGCCTTGCACATAATTGTTCATGGCAGCTTTATATATAATAGCCAAAAACTGGACACAACACAAATGCCCATCAACAGGCTAATGGGTAAGCAAACCATAATATAATAATACAATGGAACAGTATTCAACAATAAAAAGAAAAAAGTAATGATGTACACATTACAACATGGATAAATTTGAAAGTGAGTATGCTAAGTGACAGAGCTAGCCCCTCCCCCCCAAAAAGTACATTCTGTATGATTGTATTCATTAAAACTCTAGAAAACTCAAGCAATCTATTGTGACAGAAATCAGATGAGATTTTGCTTGGCGAAAGGAATAGAAAGGGCAGGGCAAGGAAGGACATGAGAACAGGATTACCATGGAATGCAGGGAAATTTATTGTGTGTCAATTATAACACTTTAATAAAACTACTTAGAAAATAACATATGGGAAGACAGAAGATGGGACTTGGCCATCTAGGGCAAGAGGTTGAAACTGAGACCCTTGCACATGTACAAACCCTGAAGAGGGCTCTTGAAAACTCCACCCAACAATTCAGAAGACAGGAAAAGAAAATTGTTTCTAGCTTAGTTGAAGGAAACAAAAACCCACACTTAACTGCATACTCGAACCCTTGATTTCAAATGGATCTGGAGTTCAGATTTGCCCTAACCATTTCCAAGAAACTCTATGCCTTGAAATCAGTATAAATTCTGCTCTCTATCCAAAGTAGTAGCCATAATTCTGAAGTTGGTGTATGTCTTTTTCATCCATGTTTTCATACTTTTTGTACATTTTTTATGCCCAAAATACATGGTATATTGCTTTGAGTATCTTAAACATTTACATAAATACTATCATCTAGGTATATTTCTGTGTTATGCTTTTATCCAGATTTACCTATTTGACACATTATTATTTAGCCAAACTTTTAAATCTTTTATAGTATATTCTTATATGCAAATACCACAGCTTGTCTTAAAAATGCATTTTATCTCTATCCCCAATCCTCTTTTATTCTTTATATCCCTTTCATTCTTTCCACTCCTAATTTCATTGCTTTCATTCTGAATATTCTTACTTGTGCTTTATTTTTTCTTAGGAATTTTGCTAGACTATTTCCAAGATTCAGCCTTTTGTTTTATTTATCCTATTCTTTATCTATTTTTAAATTGAGATATAATTGACATATAACATTGTATTAATTTGGGGTGTACAAAATGATTTAATATATGTATATAATATAAAATGACTCCCACCTCATATAGTTACAAATTCTTTTCTTGTGACAAGAACTTTTAAGATATACTCTCTTAATGACTTTCAGATATACAACAGTATTACTAACTATAGTAACCATACTGTATATGACAGTATATCCTAGGACATGACCTGAGCCAAAAGCAGACACTTAACTGACTGAGCCACCCAGGTGCCCCAACAACAAGCATTCTAACAGGTGTGAGGTGAGGTGAGGTGTACCAATCAGCCTACATCCCACAAGTTCTCATATGTACTACTAACCCCAGTCAGATATAAATATTTGTCATTTATATGAATTTTTTCACCCAAAAAATTATTTGGAAATTTTCAGAAAATTTTAAAACAAGATCATATGAGTTTTGACTAGCAATAATTGTCTGTTCAAAGCAATACTAACAACATTGTATTCAATGACAGTAACTTAAAGATAAGTAAAATTAATGACAGAAATATAAAGATTGGGAGGGAGGATTTAGAAGTATTCTGCTATCAGGCACCTACACCCCCCATAAGTGGATAAAGTATAATTTGAAAGTAGACTTAATTATAAACTCTAAGGCAACTACTAAAAAATATTTTAAAGAATTATAATATGCCGAAAAGAGAGAAAATGAAATAATATAAAATGTACAATGGAAATCAAAGGAGGCAGAAACAGAGTGGAAGACTTAACAAGAAATAGATTAAAAATAAGGGCAATAAATAGAAAGCAGTTACAAATATGGTAGATACTAACCCAACTAACCAATAATTACTCTAAATGATCATATATCAATTAAAAGAAATTGTCAAAATGGATAAACAAACAGGACTGACTGTATGTGGTCTATAAGAAACTAATATTAAATATAAAGGCACAAATAGATTAAATAAAAGTAAAGAATAAAGAGTAACATTAGCATCATTGTGGCCCAAAAAAAAAAGTCCTTCATTTTTTTTTCTTCATTTGACAACAAAAATTTGGCATCCATCCAGAAACAGAAGTGCATCTGTGGGATTTGTGGGAATAAGCACCATATACCAAGGAATTTGGGAAGAGTCTTGCTCACTGATGCATTAATTAATAGGCAAATGTATGCATTAGTTATGGGACTTCAAGAGACTGTGAACTTGTTCTGGCCTCTTTTGC
Organism: Vulpes lagopus; assembly: GCF_018345385.1. Lineage (NCBI taxonomy): Eukaryota > Metazoa > Chordata > Mammalia > Carnivora > Canidae > Vulpes > Vulpes lagopus. Next base: position 75,479,806 of record NC_054832.1, read on the forward strand.
CCACCATCTGGGAGGGTCTACAGAACATTGACTTGAGTGGTCGCCTTTGGACTAGAGAATTTGTGTGGAAGTGAGCAGTACATGTTTTCAGAGGAGAAAGTCCAGTACTCTGTTGGAGCAAATTTTGAAGTTACTGGAGTGAGTAAAAGGAGCAGCTTATCTTTGTATCACTCCTCACCTAAGGCAGTACACCTTACAGCTAAACTAGATGTCCTCTGATTTCTCCTACATGGGAAAGAGAGAGCCAATGAATGAACCTCCATCTTCCTGAACTGTCTGGGATAATGCTTAGGAGACTATTTTCTCTCTTGCAGCATCCAGAGCATTAAAAAGGAAGCTCCATGTTGGGGGAGAGAACAGATAGGAAGAGCCGCATGGCACATAGGAGACCCAGAGGGCATTAAAGGGACATAGTTCCCAATGACTACATTGTAGACTCAGTCAGAAAGCCTTCTCACAAGACACAGGGAAAATCTCACCTGTAAATCCCCCCAACTGACCTAAAAGCACCCCCAGCTCACTGCATGTCTAACACACATCTCCTCCCACTCTTTACCTGGATTCCTGTGCATGCTTCTGGGGGATGCGAGGAGAGCAAGCTCTGCTAGACAAGGAGCACAGACAGAAAACAGTCCAAAGTCTGTAGGCAGAGGAGAAACCATACGCTTGAGCTGTAGCTCCACCTTTAGGAAAACCTAATGGTAGCTATCAGCACCCAGTGTCATGTTCTGTAGGATCCAGAGAAGATATACAACGTTAATAATTCCTCCATAAGAGAGAGAAAGAAGTGAGGAACAAGTGTATCCATACAAGGTCAGAGAATGCCTCAGAATCCATAGCAGAATTGATGAAAGGTATTTCTATCCTAAAGGCAGTTAGTAAAAATTAGAGGACATAATTGAAAACTTGAATAGAACAATGCTAAATTCCAAAGAACATGAAAAATCAAAGGAACATGATATCACAGAAAAATAACCTCAGTCATCCAGTAACTGGATGCAAACAGAATCCTGTAATTTTCTCCATAAAGAAACCAAAATACCATTTTAAGGAAACTCTGTAAGCAATAAGAAAACACAAACAACTGAATAAAATCAGGCAAACAATAAGCAATCAAAATTTAACAAAAAAATTATAACTTAACAGAAATAGAAACCATAAAAAGGAACCAACAGGAATTATGGAGCTGACAAATTCAATGAATGAAATGAAAAATGCAATAAAAATAATGAATGGCAGAGTAGATAAGATAGAGGAAAGAATTAGTGAGATAGAGGACAGAAACTTGAAATAATCCAGTCTGAGAAGAAAAGAGAAAGTAAAAAGATGAAAGAGAGTGAAGAAAGTCTATATGATTTATAGGACACCATCAGGAAAACCAGTATCCAAATCATTGGAGTTCTATAAGGGGGAAGAAACCTTATTTATAGAAATAATGACTGAGAACTTCCCAAACTTGGGGAGAGATATGGAAATCTCAGTCCATGAAGCTAGATCATCCCTTATTTTAATTTAAAATGTCCCCTCCAAGACACATTACAATAAAACTATCAAAACTCAAAGATTTTAACCAAAGAAGTAAAAGATCTTCTGTGCTGAAAACTATGAGATGCTGATTAAAGAAATTGAAGAAAACACAAATAAATGGAAAGATATCCCATGTTCATCAATTGGTATAGTTAATAATATTGTTAAAAAGGTTGTACTACCCAATGCCATCTATAGGTTCAATGCAATCTCTATCAAGATTCCAATGCCATTTTTTTTTTACAGTAGAAAAAGCTATCTTGCAATTTACATGGAACCACAAAAGGCCTCAAATAGTCAAAACAGTCCTAAGAAAGAAGAACCAGGAGGAGGCATCATAATTTTTTATTTCCAGCTATATTACAAAGCTCTAATGATTAAAACAGTATGGCACTGGCATAAAAATTAGACACAGTGGCCTAAAGAACAGAATCAAGAGCCCAGAAATAAACTGACATATATACAGTCAAATAATACCCAAGCCAAAAGTACTCAATGGAGAAAAGATGGTCTTTTCAGTAAATGGTGCTGGGAAAATTGGATATCCACACGTTAGAGAATGAAATCACACTCCTATATTGCACCACTCACAAAAACCAAACCAAAATGGATTAAAGATTTAAATGTAGTACCTGAAACCATAAAATATCTAGAATAAAGTATAGGACAAAATTTCTGGACATAGGTTTTTGCAATGAGCAATGAGATTTTAGATACGACACCTAGAGCACAGCCATAAAATCAAAATAAACAAATGAGACTACATCAAACTAAAAAACTTTTGCACAGCAAAAAGTACAAAGAACAAAATAAAATGGCAAACTACAGAATGGGAGAAAATATTTGCAAATTGTCTACCTGATAAAATATTAATATCCAAAGTATATAAGGAACTGATACAACTCAACAGAAAAAAATAACTCACACAGATCATTCAATTAAAAATGGGCAAAGGACATGAGGAGACATTTTACCAAAGAATATATTCACATGACCAGCAGATACGTGAAAAAGTGCTCAATATTCTATCATTAGTAAAATTCGAATCAAAACTACAAGATATTATCTCATGTATATTAGAATGGCTAGCATCAGAAAGATGAGATAACAAGTGCTGTTAAGGATGTAGAAAAGAAGGAAGGAACCTTTGAGCACTGTTGGTGGAATTGTAAATTAGCACAGTCACTGTACCTACTGGTATGGAAAAACAATATGGAAATTCCTTGAAAAATTAAAAATTAAGCTACCATATGATCCAGCATTACCCTGTCTGGGTACATATCCAAAGGAAATAAAATCAGTATGTCCAAGACACATCTGCGCCCCTGTGTTCATTACAACATTATTTACAATAGCCAAGACATGGAAACAAACTAAGAGTCTGTAAATGATAAATGGATAAAGAAAATATGAGATGGATAGACAGATAGATAATAGATAGATGATAGAAAAATGTGTGTGTGTGTGTGTCTGTATACAATGTGTACAGACACACATTTGTATACAAATGAGGTATATATATATATATATATACTGACACACACTGGAATACTAATCAGCCATGAAAAAGAAAGAAATTTTGCCATTTGTGATAAAGTGGATAGATGTTGAGGGCACTGTGCTAAGTGAAATAAAGTCAAATACTGCATGTTCTCACTTACATGTAGGATCTGAAAAAGCCAAAATTGTAGAAACAGAGTAAAATAGTGGTTACCATGAGCTGTGGTATAGAGGAAATAGGGAGATATTTGTCAAAAAGTATAAACTTCCAGTTAGAATAAGCTATAATAAGTTCTGGGGATAGATAGTATTGTTATAGTTAACAATACTGTAACTATATACTTGCAAGTTGCTGAGAATAAATCTTAAATGTCTTCACCACTAAAAAGATAGGGTAATTCTGTAACATTTTGGGGATATTAGCTAATACCATGTTGGTGATCATATTGCGCTATGTAAGTGTATCAAATTAACACATTGTACACATTTAAATTATAAAATGTGTATGTCAATTATATGTCAATAAAGCAGGAAAAATTAAAAGCCATGGCACAAAAGAAAAAGTTTTAGAAATAGATAGTAGTAATGGTTGCACTATATTGTGATATAATTAATGAAGAAAAAGGAAAAAAATGAATCTAGACACACAGATTTTATACCCTTAACAAAATAACCTCAAATGGATCATAGAATTGCATGTAATATGTAAAACCATAAAATTTCTAGAAATTTTATATAGGAAAAAAATCTAGATAAACTTGGAAATTTATTTTTTCTTTTCTTTCTTTTTTTGAATGTAGATGTCTAGTTGTTCAAACATCACTTGTTGAAAAGATTATCCTTTCTCAATTGAATTGTGTTTGCTCCTGTGTCAAAGATCATCTGACTATACCTTGTATGGGTCTATTTCTGGCTCTTTATTCTATTGACCTGCTTGTTTGTTCTTCTGCCAACATCACACTATCTTTTTGACTGCAGCTTTATCATATATCTTAAAGTCAGGAAGTGTCAGTCCTCTGACTTTGTTCTTCTGTATTGTGTTGGCTAGTTTGGGTCTTTGGCTTTTTATATAAGCTCTAGAATCACTTTGTTGCTATCTACAAAATAACTTGCTGGGATTTTACCTTTAGGATTACAATGAATCTATGTATTAAGTTGGGAAGAACTGACATCTTAACAATATTGAGTCTTCCTATCCATGACTATAAAATAACTCTTTTATTTATATCTTCTTTGGTTTATTCAATCAGTTTTAGAGTTTTCCTCATATAGATCTTATACATACTGTGTTAGATTTTTGCCAAAATTTTATTTTACTTTTGATGATAATATAAATGGTACTGTTTTTAATTTCAAATTCTAATGCTTCATTGGTAGTATGTAGGAAAGAAATTAAATTTTTGATACTAACCTTGAGTACAACCTTGCTATAATCATTTTACTGTTGTTTATTTAGGATTCTATATGTGGGCAATCATGTCATCTATGAAACAAGACAGCTTTAGTTCTTCCTTACCAATTTATATACTTTTTAATTTCTCTTTCTTGTCTTATCGCATTACGTAGGATTTCTGGTATGATATTGAAACAAGAGTGGTGAGAAAGGACATCCTTGCTTTGTTTCCAATATTAAAGGGAAAGAATGTAACTTACTATTAAGTATGAAGTTAACTGGAGGTTTTTTGTTGTTGATGTTGTTGTTGTTAATGTTCTTTATCATGTTGATGAAGTTACACCCTATTCCTGCTGAGAGTTTTTTCATGAATAGGTATTGGATTTTGTCAAATACTCTAAGTTATCAGGGAGATACAAATTCAAATAACAATGATATCACTACACACCTATTAAAATAGCTAAAATGCAAAACACTGATGGCACCAAAAGTAGGAGAGAAGATAGAGCTACATGAATTCTCATTCTTTGCTGATGAGGATGCAAAATGATGCACTTTGGAAAACACCTTGGCAGTTTTTAAAAATAAATTTAAATGTAGTCTTACCATTCAATCCAGCAATCATACTTCTAGGTATTTATCCAAATAAGTTGAAAGTTGACATTCACACACAAAAAAACCTATGTATGAATGTTTATAACAGTTTTACTTATAATTGACACCCTTGACAGCACCCAAGATGTCCTGCAATAGGTGAATGAATAAATAAGCGGAGGTACATCCGGACAATGGAATATTATTCAGTGTTAAAAAGAAATAATGTATCAAGTCATGAAAAGACAGGGAGAAAACTTCTATGAATATTGTTTAGTAAAAGAAGCTAGCTGGAAATGCTCCATAATATGATTCCGACTCCATGATGTTCTGGAAAAGACAAAACAATAGAAACAGTAAAAAGGTCAGGGATCCCAGAGGGGCTTAGAGAGAGATGAGCTGAGAGTGATGAATAGGTGAGGAGCAGGAAATTTTTAAGGCAGTAAAACTATTCTGTATGATACTATAACTGTGTATACATCACCTTATGTATTTGTCAAGACCCAAAGAACTGTAAAACACAAAAGTAAATCCTAATGTAAACTATGGGCTTTAGTTGCTGATAATTTATTAGTGTCAGTTATCAATTGTAACAAATGTACCAAACTAATTCAAGATGTTAATAATAGGTTAAACTGTGACTGAGAATACATGGGAATTCTCTTTACTTTGTGCTCAATTTTTCTGGTCTAAAAAATAAGTCTATAATAAAAAAAATTTTCAGAAAATTGAAAATGAGTTAATGAGTTGTTATAAAACATAGTACTTATATTTACATATACAACACAGGCCATATCATTTATTTTGTCATATTTCCATTGATTTTCATTTTATGACACTAAAATTATAAGTGAAGGAACAAATTCCAAGAGAAATGATTTAAATTGAATGATCAATCAAGAATTGTCAAAGTTAAATTCTGCTAACTGCTTTATTATATTCCATTTCAGTGCCAAGTGAACATTCAGATTCAAATATGAAATACATCTATATAGCTTTTACCATTTTAATGAGGGCTTCATTCATTGCTTTCATGAAAGCCAAAGTGCAGTTAGGTTTCAGCCAATCAATCTCGGGTTAAACATTTTCCTTAAGAAATTTAGCAGTCATGGGCAGCCCGGGTGGCTCAGCGGTTTAGCGCCGCCTTCAACCCAGGACCTGAGGACCCCAGATCAATTCCCACATTGGGCTCCCTGCATGGGACCTGCTTCTCCCTCTGCCTGGGTCTCTGCCTCTCTCTCTCTCTCTCTCTCTCTCTCTCTCCGTGTCTCTCATGAATAAATAAATAAAGTCTTAAAAAAAAAAAGAAAGAAATTTAGCAGTCAGTCCATTGATGGCTGATCTCCCATCTTACTACAATATTTAGACCTAGTCATACTTCTGACCAACAGCCTCAGGATGGAAGAAGTTCTCATGTGTAAGGAAATGATCTTTTTCAATCTCTGCAAACAAATTTCTGCTTTTGATATTTTGGAAGTATTTATCCCATTGTCAAAGGTTACTTTTTGCTAATATTAATAGATCCTTTTTTTACTTACAGAACTGAAGATTGAGATTGAAACAGATGCAAGAAATCACTCTGATATCAATTTGTTTTTACAGCTTAGAAAGATAATGAACACAAATTGATCAAAATATCACAAAATATGTCTTCATATTGGAACCCTGTGTGCCAAGAGCATCATTAGGACTGAATAATGGACAATGAAGGTACTGTCAGCCTCAAGTCTGAAGGCAAAAGTGTATGCATAATGCTGCTTTGTTTACACAGATGTTCCTTAGAAGACATTTCACATAATAAAATAAGTTGCAACATTTATCTGTGCTCGTTTTTTTTTTTAATAAAGCTTCTTATAGCTGCTTGGTTATGACTGTTTCAAAATGAAGTGGTTTGATGACACTGAGCAGATGACAGCAGTTTCGATTTCTCTGCATTGTGCTTCTGAAGGATGCATTAAAGGAAAAAGCCATCAGAGCAAAGTGGTCACTAAGTTTATTAATCAAATCTCAGGAAAAATTATTCCTCTGACTCATGTAACAATACTGGCCCAGGTAACAATAGATTTAATTTCTTACAATATACTGCCTACATGGTCTATGTCACTACCAATCAAGTTAAAACAAATTGTGCACTGTCACAAGTTGATGTATGAATGGACCATCTATAAGAGGTTGATGCTTCTCTGACTGGGCTGACTCATCAGAACTTTATTCAACACAACTAATGCTGTAATATATAATTTGAATAGTGAATCTCACCATTTTTACATCTGCTTTCATCAAGACAGTAATAATATTGCCAAGAGTGTATAATTGTTCCATTTAAAATCCTGTGGTGTAATTTATTCATCTTCCTTACTTTTTTCACTAATAGTAGCCTTGAGCGGTTCCAATTTCTCAGTCGGCTGCCTTTTGGTAGTTTAATCATTTATTTCCTTTCCTTCCTCATGGCCTGGTTAAAGCGCCAGAGGAGTTGCCTAGAAGAAAATATCACCAACACATCTGAGATGTATCTGCCTGAGTGTGGATGTATGTATAGCACTTCCAACAATCAACAAGTATCCATAATGCATAATGCTAAGAAATATAAGAATAAGAAACACAGAATATAGGGCAAAAATGTTCTGCAAGAGAATAGTAAGTAACAAGAGTAAAACAAGGTAAGTTAAGGTTGAATCAGTTTCTTTATAGCAAGTGCTCTCAGAATCTTCAGGAAGCTAACATAAACCAGGAAACTTCAAGACAAACAGCAGTAGGCAAAAATCTCCAGACTTACACTACCTTCATGTGGATGCTCCCAAGGGATAAGCATCCTTCAGAACACACTTTAGAAAAGGCAATGCAAAATAAAGTACTGTAATAAAGGCAAAGTAGTGTTCAGGCTAAGTCTTGTGGATGTCCATAAGAGGGGGCTTAACTAAGGAGAAAATTAGGGAAGCTGCATTGACAATGTGATATTATAGCTAGTTTTTGAAGGATATCCTGAAGGTAAAATGAGGATAAGGATAGTTCTAGTCAAAGAGAAAGCATGAGGAAAAAAATGAAGACATGAAAGTGTATTTTTTAAGAGTAATTTTGACATTTTCTGTTGAAAAATAATGACGGTATGTTGGCAAAGTGAACACCAATAAAAAATAAATTTATTATAAAAAAGAGAAAAGAAAAATAATGACGTGCCATTTACCAATGATGGAAAAAAAAAAGGAACATTTGACCAGAAAAAGCTGAGGTAGGAATTATTTTGGACTTGTTAAATGCGTGATGAAGTTCTTGATGAAGTTTCCAAGACAAAATTGGGAATTTGATCCTAGAGATTAGAAGAGAGCCTGAGATAATAAAGATTTGTGGGATCTTCTTGTATAGGCAATATCCCAAAATTTAAAAATAAAGTAGCCTATTGGAGATCAACCAATGGTGACATTATTCCTTATATCTCAGAAAACAAATTACTTGATAAAGATCAAAATCATGTCCATCTTTACAGTGACAGAGAATAAGATTTTTGATCCTCATGTATGTAAGCTTCTTATAGATGAAATGACTCTGTTTATATCATAGAACAGTAGCACAGTCAAATGGTGCATCCTCGAAAAATACAGTAAAATGTAATCCTAATCTCTGATCTTACCAATGATGGAAAAAAAAAAGGAACATTTGACCAGAAAAAGCTGAGGTAGGAATTATTTTGGACTTGTTAAATGCGTGATGAAGTTCTTGATGAAGTTTCCAAGACAAAATTGGGAATTTGATCCTAGAGATTAGAAGAGAGCCTGAGATAATAAAGATTTGTGGGATCTTCTTGTATAGGCAATATCCCAAAATTTAAAAATAAAGTAGCCTATTGGAGATCAACCAATGGTGACATTATTCCTTATATCTCAGAAAACAAATTACTTGATAAAGATCAAAATCATGTCCATCTTTACAGTGACAGAGAATAAGATTTTTGATCCTCATGTATGTAAGCTTCTTATAGATGAAATGACTCTGTTTATATCATAGAACAGTAGCACAGTCAAATGGTGCATCCTCGAAAAATACAGTAAAATGTAATCCTAATCTCTGACTTCTCAGCCATTGTTCATGGCATTTGAAAGAAAACAGATCTACCTCCCCTGGACTGACAGATGATTATAAGTATAATCTACATTATTTCACAAGCAGTAGTTAATGTATTTGTTGAATGGTAGAGGATGTGGAAAGGAAAGGATTGAAAGACTAGTACAAAGGAAGTTAGGGAAAGAGGTGTGTGGATACATCTCTCAAAACGAGCATAGACTGTGAAGTTTGCATCCATATTAGTTATCTACTTCTTTCTATGTAGTTAATAACTCCCCCAAATTTAGTGGCTTAAAACAATAATCCAGTAATGGATTAGCTGGGTCCCCTGCTTCGCGGTCTCATAAGATTACAAACAAGGTGTCACCCAGGGCTGCGGTATCGAATGATGGCTCAATCAGAAGAGGATCCGCTTCCAATTTCACTGACATGATGGCTGGCAAGCTTTGGTTTCTGAATCTGAAGGCCTCAGCTCCTCACTAGCTTTTGGCCAGAGGTTACCCTTCATTGCTTAGCAGGTCGCTCTCTCCATAAAGACAAGGATAAGAGGGAGAATTTCAGCAAGAGAGAAGTCACAGCCTTTATCACCTAATCTTGGAAGTGGCATATCATTACTTTTGCTCTATTTCATTTCCTAGAAGTAAGTCACTAGGTCCAGCCTACACTCAAGGAGAGGGGTTTACACAAGGTCATAAATCTCCAGATGTCATGAGGACCTATTTTGGAAGGTTGTGTACTAAAGCATTTCATATGAATATTCATTAAAGGACACTCACCACAGAGGAGGCTTTCAATAATCAGGTGGACAGTGGTGTGCTCTGTGGTTGTCAGTCAGCCCCTTTCCCTAGCCCCACAGTGTCCATGGTAATAAGGATGGAGACTATTCCTAGGCTCAATAACACATACTTCTTATCATGACTCACCTGTCTCTGTCTACCACTGCTGTATAATCTGCCAACAGCAGAGAAAAACATTTTAGCCTCAAATATGGAACACTTCTCCAGGAAGAACAACCAGCTACCTGGCTGTAGGTTTGATTATATTGGATCTATTCCATTATGAAGGATACATAGATTCATCCTCCTTGGTTGTTAACTCTACATACCAGTCTTTAGGCAGCAGAACTTTCGGTGGAAGACTATTGAATTCAAGGAGTCTTTAAAATGGCCAGTGACAGATACAATTACTGTTGAAAGTGTGTTTCTCCTCATTTGGGAGAAAGGATAAGAATTTCACTTATAGGAAGGATATCTGCATCTTGTTAGGTGGAAACATAAATTGTTTAACTGGCATCTGGAGGTTTAAATGTATGAGGAAGGGAACATAGGGAATCTGAGGAACCAAAGAGATAGACAGAGACACTTGTCAATTCATCCCTTCTTGATGCCAAATCAACCCTTCTTTGCCATGTATTATGATATTTTAGTTGGATCTTATAAAATTTCACCTGTATGAAAGGCTTTGTCAATAGAAGACACCAAAGGGCCTCTACATGGATAAGGCAAGAAGGAGGGTGTCTTTTCCTGGTTTTTCCTGGCTTTTTCCTGTGGTGTGTCTGCCAGCCCCACTTCAGTGACGCTACCCGACCATCCTGGCCTACCAGCATCCTCCACTGAGTTTCTCTGCCAACAGTGGGTCACTTTTTGTGGCACTCTGTGGCCTGTGTCCTCCCAGTACACTTCTTCACCCTGAAAAGGTGGCATATACCCATGGCACCCACTGCCTTTTTGATGAGGTCTGAATTCAGCCTCAGGGGCCCTCTTTCAAGTTGTTCATTCATTCTTCATTTTCTTAAGTCTGCTTTATTCAGTTTCTATTGCTGCATTCCTTAGGATTGATTTTTTTAAAACCTCTTTTAGTATTAAACCACATATTTCTAGTTAATAAATCTTGATGTTCCCCACACCAAATTATTGCTGTGGTTTCTGTTTCCTGATTGGACAATGACTGATACAAAGCTTCTCAAAATGTAATCTTTGCTTTTTCATTTTCCATTTAAAGTCTTATAACCTGGCTACATATGTTTGGTATGCCATATAAATATTTTTATCAAGAAAAGTAAAATTCAAGAGAATAGCCCTATAATGTTCACTCATAGAATATCTCATGTAGATAAAGTGGGATAGATGAAGAAGGAGGAGGAGGAGGAGGAGGATACAGTTGATATGCTGTTTCCTAGAGCCCTTCATTCCCTAAGGTTGGCATTTTTTGTATTTACTTTGTTATTATATATATGTAATTATAACAAATATATAATATGATTATAATATAATGTATAATTATTTCATTATACCATATATTATAGCATATTATGCATATACTATTGTTACTTGATAACATAAGGTATAATCACCCCATGAAAAATCATGTATAAGTTAACAAAGTTTGCATTTTCATAATTTTTTTCACTGAAAAATTGTTCAGTAGGATAATGTTTTAGGAATGCCTGGATGGCTCCGTGGTTGAGCCTGAATGCCTTTGGCTCAGGTCCTGATCCTGGGAGCCGGGATCAAGTCCCACATGGGCTCCTTGCAGGGAACCTGCTTCTCCCTCTGCCCATGTCTCTGCCTCTCTTTCTGCGTCTCTGATAAATAAATAAATAAAATCTTTTTTAAAAAGATAATGTTTTACATGGTTAGTTCAATAATTATGTAACTTAAAATTCTGAATCACCTCTGAATAATCCAGACATGCATATAAACTACTATATTTTCTGATATTTAACATAATTAGCCTTCTCTAACTTCCAGTTATCAGACAACTAAAATATTAAACTTTCAAAGTCACATACTTAGGAGTTCATAAATTCTTATTTGCCCAAGTTTTTTTTATTATATGATAAACCTACTTAAAGGAGGAAGCCAAAACCCATCAAATCAAGTCTTATTCTGCCTTTCACAATGCATATCAAATCACCACAATGGACACTTTAAATATCTTACAATTTCATCAATTATGTCTCAATAAATCTGAAAAAAAAAAATCTCACACGCAAGTATTAATCTAAATAAATGTGGGAAAATAGAGCAATTGAAGATCTTTTATTCATCACAGAAGCAAAAATTCAGGATATACTTATTAATTAATTTTACCCTTATGAGAATATACTTTGTATTTAGAGAAATAAAAGATAAGTTGTTGGGAGTTGCTTTTGGAGAATAATCAATCAACACCTTATCAACAGTCTGATACTGATACCAGGGACCATAACCTCTCACAGGCATTTCCAACTCCTTTAATCATAAATCAGACTTTTCAGCTTCAATTTGAAGGATAACGTTTGTGTTTTCCTAATTATTTTCAGGGCCATCAAAAAACGTTCAGGTAATCCACCTTGACACAGGATGCTAAAATATTCCCAGTGTTCTGGGATGGTAGCCTTCTGGAACGTATGATAACTCAGCTTCACCAATGAATATATTCACCAGAGTTATGCCAGTTGCTCCCGGAATCCCAGCCAACAAAATGTAGAATTTTATTAAACTCAAAAAATGCCTGTCATAGAATCCAGAAGGTTTCAGTCTTTTCCCAGGATCTCCACCGTGTCTCACAGAAGCGACAGTCTTAGGAAACCTGTGTGTGAGGAAGCCCCTGAATCCAAGCCAAATACCAAGCTGGTGGCCAGAGAGAGTGGCTACTGCAGTGACCGAAGCGCCCTGCAATAAATTCATGGCCACCATGGCCACTACGGGAAATTGAAAAACCGGGCTACATTTTCATAGTTTTATCCTTCAATTAATTTACCTCATACAAAGAAATTTTCACTTTATAAGCAAGCCTTCATTGAAACAAAAAGAACAATCACATATAACAATACAGATTGAATTTCCCATTCTGCTTTTTTCTCCTAATACTATATAATAGATGCTTTTTCCATGTTGCTGTATATTTTTCATGGTACAATTTTTAGTATCTGTATTGTATTACATTTGAAAGAATCCATAATTTACTTAAATTCCTCCCTTGTTTGTTTTTTTAATATATTGCTGGAGATTTTACAAGGTGATTGAAGGTACTTTGCGCAGTGCAGGAGAGAATCAGAAAAGAAGAGAGGCATTTTAACTTCTCACTGAAGAGAATGTATTTATTTGAGGTATCAAGGGGGAAATTGGATTAAAGTATACTCAGAATCTTACTAATTCATAGGTGTCAGGTCGTAAAAAATCATAGAGCATCTTCCACAGTACCCGCCCAATTCCTGAGGACCAAGTTAAGCCTTCCTGAGAACTTCCTGGACTATAAGACATACCAACCTCCCTGTCCACACACACACACTAAAATAGACAACATTTGAAGTTTAAAGTTTAGATCAATGAACCGAAAAATCTGGAGAATAAAAGAGAAGATAAAGTCATAATTACATCTGAATCTTTGGGGTAAATCCCCAACAGTGCAATTGCTGGGTCGTAGGGCGGGTGTTGGAGGGGAATGGGTGACAGGCACTGAGGTGGACACTTGATGGGATGAGCACTGGGTGTTTTTCTGTATGTTGGTAAATTGAACACCAATAAAAATTAATTAAAAAAAAAAAGAAAAAGTACAATCAATAAAAGAAAAAATATGATAAAAAAAAGTCATAATTAGCTAGCCACAATATAAGTTTTTCATTTTGACTGCAATGCTATCTATATACAAAGCTTGCTTTTAATAAAAATTTCTTGCTGTTAAAAACTGATGACTGGGTTCCACTTTAAATGACACTACTCACTACCATTTGTCACGGAATCCTATTGTATTACTTGGGCTATATTTCTTTCCTCCCCCACTCCCCTTCATTTCTATATCTCTATGTTTTGATAGCCCCACTTATAATTTACTCCATTTCATGGCCTTTCTGATTTAATAGTAATACTTTAAAACGTAAAGAAACACATCTTCTGCCACTGATGCATTTGATTTTCAGAACTGATATAAAAAAGAAATGTGATCAAACTGCTTTTAGCATGCATGTTTCCATAGCAATTTGACACTGTTGACTCCTCCTGCCTTCTTGAAACATTTTCTTCTCTTGGATTGTGTACCACCCTGCTGTGTTAGTACTCCTCCTACCTCACTGGCTATATGTCTTTGGCCGTATTTCCTGCCTCCCCCTTTCCTGAGCCTTAGGGTTGGATTCCCTCACATCCCAGTTGTCTTTCTTCCCCATCTACACTCGCTCCCTATGTGACATTATCCAGCCCCATGGTTTCCAATGCCACCTCTACCCTGATGGGTTTTACATCTCCAGTGTTTCCCACTTGGGTTTGAGAATCTCTGGTCAGTTTCCTCAACACCCTTACTCAGGTGCCCAAGAGGTCCTTCAAACTTAACATATATAAAATCAAGTCTTGATTTGATTCTCTCTACTCCAAAATTAGCTCCTAGCTTATCTGGACACATCAGGACACACAGCCATATGTAAAGTAAGAGCACTACTTGCCCAATTTCTCAAGCCCAAATCTAAGGAGTCATCCATAACACTCTTGCCTTCCCAGCACATATACAAATTAGAAGCCAAATCTACAAATCTTAATAATTCTACTCTCATAATATAGTGTAAATCCAACCATCCTTCATTTTTTCAGCTAAGTCACCACCACTTTACACCGTTGTTATTAGAATAGCTTTGTAACTGATCTCGCCTTGACCTTTGTGTTTCTAGAGCAGAGTTTCTCAACAGCAGCACATTTCATATTTTGGGCAAGATAATATCTTGTCATGGGAAACTGTCTTGTAATTTGTAGAATGTTTAATTTTTTTAAAGATTTTATTTATTTATTCATAGACAGAGAGAGAGAGAGAGAGAGAGAGAGAGAGGCAGAAGGAGAAGCAGGCACTATGCAGAGAGCCTGACGTGGGACTCGATGCAGGGTCTCCAGGATCGCCCTGGGCTGCAGGTGGTGCTAAACCGCTGTGCCACCGGGGCTGTCCTGCAGAATGTTTATTAGCATTCCTGGACTCTATTCACTAGATGCCAGCAGCACAAACCCCACCGCTGCATTTATGAAAACCAAAAATGTCCCATACAAGATCTTGGTATAGCTTAATATCTTCCTGGGACAAAATCAGACACACACGCTCGCTCCATTGAGAATCACTGCTCTTGAGTCTGCATCTTACAGCAGCTAGTGTGATCCTTTAAAAATATAAATAATATGAAATCTTTCCCTACTCAAAAGCTTCTGAGGTCTTCCTTTTATAATGGGATTAAAATGTAAATTGCTCTTCATGGCCAATAAGACCGTTTTAGGTCTGGCCTCTGTTCCTCCACATCTTCATCTTTAATCACCTGCTTCACCTGTTTTACTCCACTACATTATAGGTCATCAGGCTTTTCCTCAGACACCCGAGCTTAGCCCTCTCTTGGTACTTGGGCTTGGTATTTTCTCTCTCTATGATGCTTTTCCCAAATTCTTCCAGTGGATTTTATTCAAGTTTAGCTCCCTCCCAATACCCCCTCCCAAAAGAGGCCTTCTCCGAATATGCTATCTATATTAAACTTCTTGACATCTCTCTCTCTCCTTAGCCTACTCTTTCTTTCCATCTGACATTATACTATATTGTTTGTTTTTTATTTATTGTCTGTCCGACATATTAGAATGGAAGCCCCAGGAGGGCAGGGACTTGTCTTGGTCATCTAGCCAGAAGAATGCTTGGAATAGGCCTTCGATAGATATTTGTTGAATAAATAGAGATGTGTGATTTTGTAGGAATTCTTGGTACCATTTTAGTCAATACATTTGTAACATAGAAGAAAATAAATATGTACAAATAACTATCAACTATTCATTTTTCTGGTGTCTAATTTTTAACTTCAGGGTTTCAAAAAATTCAGCCATATGTTTTATGAATAAGGATGAGGGACAGTGAATTCTAATTGTCTAATTATAGACAGTTTTTAATGTTTTTATTTTATCATTTTTTCTCCATAATATTTCAACTAGAATAATTTCATGTATCTCCTCCAGCTTTTTATGAATATGTAATTCTTATATGTGGTGATATTTTTTCAAGAGTGAAAGCATTAAGATACAGCAACTAACAAAAGCCAATCTAAATCCAACCTTGAGGATGCTTTCCAAAAGGCCCTTAGGATTATTCTGGGAATTATATGAAATTCCATGTCTTCACAGAAAAAAACAAGAAAGAGTGCATTTCTATGCCTATCAAAGAGAATATCAGTGAAAATAATCCATATCAAATTTTAACTTGGTGGGCCCACCAAAAATTGTCAAAGTAAGGAATATTTTTAATAAAAAACATTTAAGAGGGATCCTTGGGTGGTGCAGCGGTTTGGCGCCTGCCTTTGGCCCAGGGCGCGATCCTGGAGACCCGGGATCGAATCCCACATCGGGCTCCCGGTGCATGGAGCCTGCTTTTCCCTCTGCCTGTGTCTCTGCCTCTCTCTCTGTGTGTGACTATCATAAATAAATAAAAATTAAAAAAAAAAAAACATTTAAGAAACTATGCACTGATTTGATTTTCCCTTTTAAATTATATATACATACACATTTACATAAATCCTGGTATAGCCAACTAAATTTTAATAAATGAACTTTATAATTATTATTTTTTAAAAGATTTATTTATTTATTCATGATAGACAGAGAGAGAGAGAGAGGCAGAGACACAGGCAGAGGGAGAAGCAGGCTCCATGCAGGGAGCCCGACGTGGGACTCGATCCCAGGTCTCCAGGATAGCGTCCTGGGCCAAAGGCAGGGGCTAAACTGCTGAGCCACCCAGGGATCCCTGAACTTTATAATTAAGCAATTATCTTCTCATGGCACACTGGTTGTAAATTCTGTTTCAGGGTTATACTCAAGAAACATACAAAAATAACTAAAAGTTATGAGCTGTAACTTCTGCACTTATAATATTCTGTAAAATAGCATTTGTTCCTTTTTAACATGGAGCCCTAAGAGACAGGACTTTTCCAGGAGGACAAGTGACACATTTTCATTGAATCACGTAATTATACGCATAGTCTTGAAGTAGAAATGGCTGTTTCTATTGGAATTCATGATGGATGAATCATATACCTTCTTTACTGCTGACAGTGTGAATGAATAGATAGCAAATTTTAAAGGATTAACTAAGTTAGAATCACTTAGGATAGTTAGAAGTAAAGATAGAGAAATACGGAGTTTTATAACATACCGTTAAGCTCCAGGACTCCTAGATGTCATTAACAAAATCATCAGAAAACACTTTGGCTAAACAGTGGAGAATATGCACATAGTCTTTTCCTAAACTCTTACATTTTATTTGTTTTTAAGCCATCATAGTTTTTCTAAAAAATAAATAAATAAATAAATAAATAAATAGCAAACATAATTTCACATGAATTCAACATTATAACAAAACACATTCATATTTAAATAAAACAATGTTTGTGATTGCATTTGTAGCACATGTTATTTACTATCCAGATTTTATCACTCTTTTTGGGTAATACAACATTAAAAAGACTCAATACTTATGGCTCCAGCTACTTCTCTGTATTGGTGATGCACCCAGCTCTGCCCTTCAGCCCAGATCTCTTTTGCTAAGCCCATGCATCGACATCCAGGTGCCTGGTGTCCACCCCTTTTTGCATATCCATAGGGAACTTTAATTTAGCTTTCCACAGCCTTACTGGTCCTTCCCCAGTTCTCAAATTTAATCATCAAATTCTCTATAATGGCACTGACATGCATATCCAGTCACACTAGCCAAAAACCTCGTCTCTTACCCAAATCTCTAATCAGAATTTCTGCTGACCCTAACTCCTAAATACATCTTGAATACAGTCTCTTTTAATTTCTTACTAACTTAGCCCAGTTTCGGGCCTTCATCATATGTCACCTAGAGAATCACAATAGTTTCCTGGATTCCTTATTTCTACTTCACCAGCCCTCTGGCCCCAATCACTACTTTGTAGGTTGCTTGGGTAACAGCTCTCAAATCTAAATGTGAAAATCTTTCAGTTGAATTGATTACTGTGAGAGAGAATTCAAACACCTTAATCCATCATCTATACTTAACTCCTTACAGGATTAGGGATCCCTTTGTGTGTCCCCATGGCATTTGAACATCTTCTCCATAGCTTTCTGCACTCTAGACTCTGTTTTTTTTTTTTTTTTAAACTCTCCCACATTTCTGTCTAAACTGGGTGCACACTGAATGGAGTGAGTGTAACCACCTTCCTCTATTTTCAATGCCAAGCACATGGTAGGTGCTCAATAAATGTTCAATGAATGAAACAGCAAAGTCAACTTATTGTACTGAAGGATGTTACTGAGTGAATCATGAACGTTCTCAGGTAATGCTTGTTGTCTAAAGTATTTCAATAAAGGTATTTCAAACTAAGGGAAGTCTATAGATTTTCGGTTACTAAGCTGGCTAGTGGAAGAATATTTGCAAGTAAGGATGCCTCTGATGGCTCTAAAATCAAGCCACTATGTGCTGTCTTTATTGCACAACTTAGATGTGGCCCTGGCTGTGCATCATTATTTATGGTTTTTCCATCATTATTTTTGGACAGCCTCGTAATTTGCGAGGTTGCCCATATGATTGACCATTTTTACAGCTTAACTCTGTCACCTTGGCTTGCAGGAAATTTATGTATAGCCCAACTTCCTACAACTTAAAGGTCACAGAACTTTAATAAAGACTAAAGGCTATTATCATTCATCTGCTTTCTTTTACAGCTCTATGTGAGAAACACAGAGATAATATTGATAATTCATAAGGTTCTTATTTAGGTACTTAGAATATAATACTGGAATATACAACTAGAAAGGTAGACGATGGCTTAATAACCATTGTTATATATACGGTAATTTACTACTTAGAATTTACCATTTCTAAAAAGATGGGTTTTTTTTTCTCTTCTTTGCTGTGATTAGAAAGAGTTACAGTGGGGCTCCTGGATGGTTCAGCCAGTGAAGCATCTATTTCAGCTTAGGTCATGGTCCCAGGGTCCTGAGATCGAGCCCTGCATCAGGCTCCCTGCTTGTGCTCTCTCATTCTCTCTCTCAAATAAACAAATAACATCTTTTTTTAAAAAAGAAAAAAGAAAAGAAAGAGTTATGGTGCTGTGCTCCCTAAGTAGGCTCTCCTCAGACAACCCTGACTTTTTAAAATATTGCATAGGTGCTGAAGAATCAAAGATGGTGCCAGGCACACAAGACCTTGGCTGCCCCCCAAAGAGGTCTGAGCACCTCAACACATTGACATAGAACAAGACTGTACTAGAAGTATATAAGAGTACTCTGAAAAACCAAAGCAATTTCAATGATATTATTAAGAAAACATGTGAGTGGAGGACTGCCAGCCTCTCCCACTCACACTATTGGTGTTCTAATAAAACTGAATCAGTTTCCTGTAAACTATGTTTTTTTAAAGTCTGACCTGTTTCAAGACAAGCTCATGTCAGGAAAATGGCCAAGAAGTCTTATATTTTTGACTATTGAAAATGAGATGTATACTTTTATTTCAGTTCCGGTTTTAGCCAGAAGGAAAATGGCCAAGCTTGGAGGTAGGCCAGCAGAAAAATCACTTGTGAGACAGGAACTTACATTTATTGAATGTTTGCGAAGGGGCTGTTGCAAGTGGTATACCCATCTCAACTTGTCTAATTTTCAGGTTGGTGTTGTTATTGCCACTGCTATCCTCCAGATGAGGAAACTAAGGTATGGAGAATGTGAATCACTTGTTGAAGGTCTCAAAGTGGTAAGCATATCAGAGTTCAGACCCAGACCATTTGGTGCCAGAGCCCTTGCTCCTAATCGCTCTTCCAAACTGCATTTCCCCTTAAGTTATTGCTATAAAAGACCAGGAAACAAAATGTGATATCCAGAGATCCTTATAAATAACACAAAGGGAAAAATTTGGAATTTAAAAAAGGATTATGTAATAAAGCATAAGCATTAGAGTCAATAAAACAGGCCAGTCTGCTTATTATTTTTCCAAACTGCAAACACTGTTTACCAACTAAGACATTACTTAAAATTGCAGTACTTGGGGAAGCTTCGGTGGCTCAGTGATTTAGCACCGCCTTCAGCCCAGGGCGAGATCCTGGAGACCTGGGATCAAGTCCCACATTAGGCATCCTGCATGGAGCTTGCTTCTCCCTCTGCCTCTGTCTCTCTCTGTGTCTCTCATGAATAAATAAGCAAAATACTTTTTTTAAAATTTAAGTACTTGATAGTTCTTGGTAGTATATCAGTAACTTGATAACCATCTTTTTTTTAATTTCCTTATGCTTTATTATTATTATTTTTTTTGCTGACTCTTTTTTTTTATTGGAGTTCAATTTGCCAACATATAGAATAACACTCAGTCCTCATCCCATCAAGTGCCCCCCTCAGTGCCCTTCACCCAGTCATCCCCACCCCCCGCCCACCTCTCCTTCCACCACCCCTAGTTTGTTTCCCAGAGTTAGGAGTCTCTCATGTTCTGTCTCCCTTTCTGATATTTCCCACTCATTTTCTCTCCTTTCCCCTTTATTCCCTTTCACTAATTTTTAATATTCCCCAAATGAATGAGACCACATAATGTTTGTCCTTCTCCGATTGACTTACTTCACTCAGTATAATACCCTCCAGTTCCATCCACGTTGAAGCAAATGGTGGGTATTTGTCGTTTCTACTGGCTGAGTAATATTCCATTGTATACGCAGACCACATCTTCTTTATCCATCATCTTTCGATGGACACCGAGGCTCCTTCCACAGTTTGGCTATTGTGGACATTGCTGCTAGAAACATCGGGGTGCAGGTGTCCTGGTGTTTCACTGCATCTGTATCTTTGGGGTAAATCCCCAGCAGTGCAATTGCTGGGTCATAGGGCAGATCTATCAAAACCCTAGAGGAGAACACAGGCAACACCCTTTTTGAACTTGGCCACAGTAACTTCTTGCAAGATACATCCATGAAGGCAAAAGAAACAAAAGCAAAAATGAACTATTGGGACTTCATCAAGATAAGAAGCTTTCGCACAGCAAAGGATACAGTCAACAAAACTCAAAGACAACCTACAGAATGGGAGAGGATATTTGCAAATGACGTATCAGATAAAGGGCTAGTTTCCAAGATCTATTAAGAACTTATTAAACTCAACACCAAAGAAACAAACAATCCAATCATGAAATGGGCAAAAGACAT
The DNA here is from genome assembly GCF_018345385.1 of Vulpes lagopus. Lineage (NCBI taxonomy): Eukaryota > Metazoa > Chordata > Mammalia > Carnivora > Canidae > Vulpes > Vulpes lagopus. The sequence continues at coordinate 75,501,003 of NC_054832.1, forward strand.
GAACAGAAATTTCACAGAGGAAGACATGGACATGGCCAACAAGCACATGAGAAAATGCTCCGCATCACTTGCCATCAGGGAAATCCAAATCAAAGCCATAATGAGATCCCACCTCACACCAGTGAGAATGGGGAAAATTAACAAGGCAGGAAACCACAAATGTTGGAGAGGATGTGGAGAAAGGGGAACCCTCTTGCACTGTTGGTGGGAATGATAACCATCTTGAATCCAGATTGCTTCAAGTCATTTTGTGACAAACCAAGAGATGACACAGAAAACTATCCCCATAGTTTTCAATTTCCAATTTTATTTTCCCTTATCAGGCAGAAATAACTGCTGATTTTCAAGAGTAAGACAGCTTGTCTAAAAACTTATGTTAATTTTCAATTCAATGATGAAATTTAACTTTCTGAAGATTTTTTCTTTTGTAGATACATTCACTTAAAAGTTAGAATATGTATTTTATACTACAAATGATTTATTTAAAAAAAATTTATTGAGTATCTGATATTCTGATATGGGTCAGTCATAGTTACCAATGTTAGCACAATGTGAAAAAACTTTTTGCATTCATATTTTATGATCTTCATAGGAAAGCTTCTAAATAATTAATTTATTTCAAATTAAAATGAACTTAAGACATAAACTCTGGTACATGAATTTATAATGAGGCCATAGTTCTAAGGAAATAGAGTTTCTTCATTATAATTAGTCTATTCTTTTAAATTGAAACCCTTTAAATCTAAGAAATACAGCTCTCTAAACTTCAAGTTTGCTCAAGTTAGACAGTCCCCATTCAGGGATTTTTGATGCACCTTAGAGTGTGTTCCGGTACCAGCCATAATTAAACTAGCACACTCAATTTGAGAAGTCTTAATAGAAGAATAAAGAAAGGTATAAAAATTAGTAAGAAATAAGAAAAAGTGTATCATGCAGCTAGCATCAGTGGAGAAGGGAGAGGCATTTCCTCCTAATGGCCTGAAAGAAATGAAACAAGATAGCAGTTCCCAGAACATAGAAGCCTTGTGTCAGGGCTATGTGATAGGAACACGCTTGGTAGAAGCTGAAGCTGGATTTCCTTGCTCCACAGGGAGGAGCCACCAGAAAATACCTCTCACTCCCTTCTATCGTCTGATCTCCTGTAGAGCATCCCATTTGCCATATTGAGTGGGAAGCTAGAGGGCAAGACAGGGCATGGGTACTGCCCTTAGTCCCCTGGGCCTAGACACCCTGTAGCAGCAAAGGAAAAGGTGGAATGGGAGCCTGAGGAGATAAACAGAAGAATAGAAAATATTGCATGGCGTTTCTGTTCTCTTTATGCTACAGAATCTCAAGAGCCTTGGAGAATATGGTCATTCAAAATTTAGTTGAGAAAATTAATATAATAATCTCTTGGATTTTCTTCTCTTTTTCTCTTCTAGCTTTATTTTGCTTTGAGATTAAGATAATTCTACAAATTTTAGATTGAATACTTGAAAAACAACATAATATTTTGTTTGCTCTACCTTAGTAATTATGTTGTACTTTTCCCAAATTATGAGTGAAAATACAAAAATAGTTTAAAGTAGGACCGGCAACATTTGAAATACAAGTCAGAAGGTAAGATGTATGTGTAAAATGATAGATATGCCTGCTGTTTCTAAGGTATAATTTTTGTATGAATTTTTCTATTTCCTGAAAACCACTTGCTGAATAAATTATAAAGGAACAATTGAGTGGATTGGGTAGTACAACACATAAATGTGTAAGACCTAAGATGTTACTTCTCTAGCAGGAATAGGTCCTGATCTCTCTCCCATTGCCTCTTCTCTGATACCCTTGATTGTATGTAATGTTACTTGAGTATATGTCTGGCTTTCTGACCAGACTGTAGATTCCATAAGAGCAGGTAACATATCCTCTTAAGAGCACATAGTAGGAACTCAGTTCATGTCTTTTAAATTAATTAATAAAGCAGGAATTACAACAACAATCACCAACAGTATAGCAGACCTCATGCTGACAATTATCCAAGCTGTCTACACAATCACCCAAGCTATACTTGCTCTATATACTGAGCTGGTTGCTACAGAGGAACTCTAAGAGCTCTTAATAAAAGTATAACATTGAGAAATAGCACAAATATCTTCATTGTAAGTACCAGTGGTTGAAGAGATCCTTAATAAAGATAGACTGACAGTAAAATAATAACACCCATATTATCATATACGATGCTTACTTGCTTATGCTTACCATTAGTAAACATATATTTCATATATTTTCATGCCCATCTTTATTGTTACAAGCAAGAATAGTGTTTACTATATGTTGTTTTGACCCCCCTCAATTCCCTCAAGAAGGCTGGATCCTTACCTCATACCATCTATCACACAATTCAAGGTAGATTTGAAAAGCAGTTATCAAACTCAAAGTATCTTAGTTTATAGATCAAAAGTTCTCACCACGCACAAAGCAAAATCAATGAAAGAGACTAACATCTAGATCTATCCTGTCTTTCTAAATTTTATTGCTATTTCAAAAATCTGTAAAATTCTACATCCAGGCAGATAAAAGAGATGAAATGATCAATTTGACTACACAATTTTCACCAATGCTAAATTCAAAAGAAAATGTATCACAATTCAAAGAATACTGAGAAAGATAGTTGTGATCTAAGAGTTTCATACTCAGTTAAGTTGTATGTATGTGCATAACCAAGAAAATTAAAACCTGAAATGTCTAAACAGTACCATTTGCATTATAATCTCAATAAATATTTTGTGAATTATTTTTTAAAGATAGATTGAAGAGTCAATATAAACACCAATATCATAAAGAAACCAAAAGAAAATATAAGTGAATACTTTCATGGTATGAAATTAGTGCATATCTTTGAACGACCCACATATGCTTAAATCCAGGAGGTATCCCGCCAACTGGTATTGTTGAGGAGCCAAGTCATTATAATATTTCCCAGTTGGCACTGGGACTAGAAGTAAATTTTACAAGTATCAGAAAAAGGACCTCATGTTGACAATTATCTAAGCAATCTACACAGGGGTATCCCTAACCAGGGTGATAATTATCTTGTTACATAAGATATTTGGTTTTCTGCTTTGGGTTTTTAAAGGAAGATCTTTCTTCTTTGAAGAGCATAGGTGACATAGATGATAAAACTAATTCCAAAATGAACTACAATTATTTGGTTCTTAAATAAATCATCACCAGCAACCTAATATAGTGGTAATTTATACAATTCTTAAATAAATTTCAAAGTTGTCTGGGTAATATATCAACTATGAAGTAATACATATAGAAAATTACCAGTATCCATGCTCAGTAAAAAACAGACCATACTCAAGAAAGTGAAGAAACATTCAAGACAAAAAGATTCTGAGCCAGTCTTTCTATTTCTATTAGAAGAAAGGATAACTAGAATCCTTATTTTAAAATTAATGTAAACTAGCTTTGAAGATGGGCTGAAAGAGGGTTCAGGCGTGTTATGTCCTCTATTCTCCTGTATCTTTCTACCAATTTCTACTCTACTTTCCCATGTCACAAAAATAATAAATTTATAAGTATCCTTACAGTCAAAAAGCTGATAAACAAAAAGTAATTCTACAATTTCATTATCTAAACAATTATATTTTTCTTCCCTAAATTACATAAGTCATAATATTTTGTATATTTATATTGATCAGGCATAAAGTAATAGCCATCATTACAAAACTATGGGCTACTACAATGGAATAATGTTTATATCCTTTACGTTTTTTCATTTTTACTTTTTTAATTTTTTAAACCTAGACTCAGTGTCCTTCAGGCTCTTCTTGAACAGTAAAAAAGGAATTTATATTTATTTAATTCTATTTTATACAACAGCTGTCACATAACTAAGGAATTATAAATTATCTATGAATCATATGATTGTATGATTAGATAGTACCATAAACAAAGATTATCCACTGGACAAAATATACATATTACCTGATTATTGATTTGGGACTCTAAAATATATGTCTTCTTGAAAATTTTAGGGTATATTCAGTTCAGCATATTTATGGTATGAACTGAATTTAAAACAGGAGTTTAGTTCATAAATCATCATATTTACCTAAAGGAATCTTTTCACTCTTAAAAAAAAAAAAAAGCAGTAACATGCTGTTATGAAAGATTTGAAATGATTTGTCATGAAGTAAGATTTTTTTGCCCTTTTCTCATCACCTCGTCCTTTATGCACAAATTAGCCAAGTCCACATATATAGTCTCCTAATCAGCCTGAAATGAGGACAGGTTTGAAACTCTAGTGGTGAAAAGCTTCCAAGAAAAGAGCTACTTTGCCTATCACTTTGTGCATTGTCTGCTCTAAGTACTCAATTGATGTGAATGTAATTGTATAAAAAGCCCTCAGCAATTATGAGAAAGCTATTACACTCAGTATTATGGTTCTCTTTATTATTGTATACCAATTAAAAAATGTATAAAGAATATGACAGAATGAAATCCAACTGTTCCCTGCCTGAATTTTACTATTAAAACTTCAATTAAGTGAAATTAACAAAATTTAACAGGCCCAAACTTCACAGAAATTTTCACATGTTCCAAATGCCAAAATATTTAGGGGAAAAAAAAGGCTTACATTCTCTATCCTCCTTTTTTTCTCATTAAATTACCATTTTGTCTCACTAGTACCAAATAGTATTTCTTTCTTTTTTAATGTATGCTTTCTCCCATTTCCAAGTTGTACAAAAAGTTGCAAAATAATACAAGGTACCTCTAACAATATGAAATAACATTTTTATTATATTTATAAATATTACATATATTTAATTTTGTCTATACATTAAAACTCCCATATTACTTATGGAATTAGTTATTACTTATGGAATTCCCATAAGTAATATGGGAATTTTACTGAAGAGGTTTTGGAAGTAGCAGCTCTTTGATGTAAGTAGATTACTGTCTTGAGGAAATAATTCCAATGTTACACAGTATTCTTTAAACCTAATCAAGCAACTGCAAAGCTTTTTAAGCAAGGCTTCTCTTCTACTTTATTATGCATCCTTATAGCTGCTACAGAAGACTGAAAAAGTTTTTACCTTCAGGGTTCACAAATAAAATGGTTATTTTAACATCCACATTTTTAATTTTTTTTTTTTAATTTTTTTTTTTTAATTTATTTATGATAGTCACAGAGAGAGAGAGAGGCAGAGACACAGGCAGAGGGAGAAGCAGGCTCCATGCACCGGGAACCTGATGTGGGATTCGATCCGGGGTCTCCAGGATCGCGCCCTGGGCCAAAGGCCGGCGCCAAACCGCTGCGCCACCCAGGGATCCCTAACATCCACATTTTTAAAAGGCAAATTTAACTTTTAGCTTCTGTGATAATAATTTGGAGAATAGTTTCTATAATTTCAACTTCTAATGTTTCTCTAATTTTTAGTCTACATAACTTTTAATGTGTATGAAGTATAGTGTAAATAAAAAAAATTAGAGAAGAAATAAGATGATGCATATGAATAGACCTACAAAATTAATGGTTTAAAATAAGGTTTGCTTTATTAAAACTTTGATGAAAATATTTGATTTCATATACTCAACTATAGAAGGAAGAATTTTAGACTTTTACCTGAAATTTCTTATCAAAATGAATACATTTGTTAGCAGAGATTTTTATCTTATTTTTTTCTTAACCATTTGGTGTTTAGTAATCCTCATTCTCAGGAAAACAACTGAAATCTACTTAAATTATTTCATGAAATGTAAGCCAAATTTCTCTTGATTTATTTTCATTACAGTTGTATTTTAGATTATACATATTCTTGTCCCTTAAGAAAATATAAAATTATTCAAAGACAAATTGATTAAATATACTTCTAATTCAAAATGGGCTTATTCTTTTCTTCTCTTTGAATCACACAATTCAGAAGGTAAGAAATGGAACAACTGAACTGTGAGCTGTCTGAAGGCAGGGACTTCTACCTCTTTCACTCACTGTTGTAACCACAAGGCTTGGAACAATGCTAGTAGTTGTTTAATTATTACTTTCTGAATATATAGATCAAAGAAAGCAGATTTTCTTAGTCCATTTGGGCTGCTTAAACAAAAATACCATGCACTAGGTGGCTTAAAACAACAGAAATTTATTTCTCACTGTCTGGAGGCTGGGAAGTCTAAGGTCAAGGCTCTGACAGATTTGGTGTCTAGTGAGAACCCCTTTCCTCATTCATAGATGGGTGTCTTTTTGCTGTAACCTCATATAGTATGAGATGTGAGGGACCTCTCTAGAACCTCTTTTATAAGGTCATGAATCCTATCCTAATCATCTCCCAAAGTCCCTACCTCCAAATACCATCATATTGGGGATTAGGTTTCCACACATATACTTTGGAGGAACAAAAACAATCCATCTAAAGCACAGATCTGGGGCACCTGAGTGACTCAGTTGGTTAAGCATCTGCGTTCCTCTCAGGTCATGATCCTGGAGTCCTGGGATGGAGCCCCACCTGGGCCTTCCTGCTCAGCAGGAAGTCTACTTTCCCCCCTGCCTCTCCCTGCCCCCATTTGTATTCTCTCTCTCTTTCTCCTCCTCTCAAATACAGAAATTAAATATTTAAAAAAAAATTTTTAAATAAAGCACAGATCTTTATCCTCCAGGTGCAGATGTCGAATTTGGAAATTATGGTCAGATACTATTAGATTATATAATAAATTAAAAAATAATGCAGATTATCTCAAAAAAAGGCTGTCTTGTTATAATTTTCCAGAAAGCATTCAGATAATAAAGCAAATAAATCTGGATGTTTATAACATATTTCAAACTCAAATTAATCTAAAAGATGGATAGATAGATGATAGATAGAGAGGTAGATTATGTTATAATAAAATCATACCATGGTTCTCAGGTCTACATGCCAAGTCTGATGATGACTAGAGAAGGTAAAGGAGGTTTTGCAGATGTTTAGCAATAATTACATGAGCCTAACTTTGACTTGTGTCAGTTTTCCACACTTGACTGATGATTTGATTCAGACATAGGCTCATTTAAAATATATTTCAAGGGATGCCTGGGTGACTCAGCGGTTAAGCATCTGCCTTTGGCTCAGGGCCTGATCCCAGATTCCCAGGATTGAGTCCCACGTCTGGTTCCTTGCATGGAGTCTGCTTCTCCCTCTGCCTATGTCTCTGCCTCACTTTCTGTGTCTCTCATGAATAAATAAATAAAATCTTTATAAAAATAAACATAAAAAATAAAATAAAATAAAATAAGACACACTTTGAGGATTCTCCATGAGGAGTGTTTCATTGGACCTGCAGAGATCCCAGGAATCTATATTTTTATAGGTTTAGCAAATGATTCTAATAATTAGCTGAGAGGGCAAAATGGCTCCATTTCTGTAGTTATTGGGAAATAATTAGCACAAAAGCAGGAGAAAGAATAAGTATGGAAAAAAAGAGTGGCAACTTGTAAACATAAGAACAATATATGAATAAAGAAAGAAGAGAAAAAATAAGTACATAAGTTCTGATAAATATCAACATCTGATAGAAGAGTAAAGAAATGACTTTTTAAATGTCATTTTTAAAATAAAAAAAAATTTTAAGGGAGACTTTATCCCTTACTTTTATCAGAAATTAGGTATTTTAGCATATTGTAACAGCAGCACCTTGTAATTATAAAGCTATGTCTAGGGAAGGATATTGCCTAGGAAAGGTGACCTTTTATTTGGAAGTTGAATGAGCACCTAGTGTCTGATAGACAATTTCAGGGATATGACTAATACGGGTAATTAAAGTGTTACTCAGCAGACTGAGAGAGAGAAAAACCTAAAACACTGAAATAAAGTCACCTCACTTTAAGGGCTCACAGATTTAAACTGAAGAAAAAAAGTCAAAATTTTGGAAGTGATTTTTGGAAAAAATCTGTCAGAGACAGCAGGAATCCAAGGTCCCTTGTGGAGTGCCTCTTGAGCCTGTTCCCTTGTGTTAGGGGCATTGCCTTCAGTCAGGTCTCTGCCTCCTGGCCCTACTGGGCCCTGCTTGGCTTCACCTGTGTCTGATGCTATGGGAACACTGCCACTAACAGAGACCTGAAGAAAATGATGGTAGGGTGTGGGGCTCCCCTGTGTGTTTCCCTTTCCTCAGATTAGTCCTGTATTGTCATTGTCCAAAACCTTGAAAATAGGTGTCCAGTTTTATAGATATTTATAGTAAGAGGATTAGGCACATACTCTCTCAATTGTCAGAAGTAGAAGTCCACCATGCTTGTGTTTATTATAACTTACCTTAAATAATTTGGAAGTTAAGTAGACTATAACTAATGTTTTATTATTTAATAAAATGAGAGAATATAGATAAAAGTGGCAATCCATCCCACTACGGGTTACTTTACTCAAAATTACACAATGCTCTTTCTTTGGTCACCAGTGACCTCTTCATTAAAGGACATACATCAGGCAGCCCGGGTGGCTCAGCGGTTTAATATCTTGAAAGCTGAGCCAATGTTCAGAGGATCACTGCCTACAAGTCACCAAGATACTCAGAGCAGATTCTATGTGTGTGAGGAAACAAACTTTTGCTGAGATTTCAGGGTGCTTGTGTGATAGCATAACCAACTTTATTCTGACTGATAAAAATATTTCCAGCAAGAGCTGTTCTGACAAGTATTCCAAAGGGGATGGCAATGGTTGAGTAGTGAAAAGTCAGGAAACCATATTATATAATGTATCTGTGAAGTTGAGAAACTTTAGAGGCAGATTATATTTATAATGAACATGTAACTCTAGGGAAGAAGTTGGAAACAGAACTTTAATGGAATGGATAAAGTACTTCAACTATATACGGCACAATATTACACGAACAAGAGAAGCTCAGGAAGAAACAACTATTTTACAAGCAGAAATGAAGGGGAATAGAAAGATTTTAGAAATTTGAGTTCTTACAGAGTTGAAAGAGCTAATTGCTTCTTTATTCCAAATAATATAAGATGAAATGAAGAGGGAGATTTTTGAATTTCCAAATATCACTAAATTAGAGGAGATCAAACTAAAGTTATAATTTCTTACTAATTATTAAGTCCCACAATGGATTAAGGTGCCTTAGTGGAAAGAGAAAACAGGGTATAGAAACCAGGACTTTCATTACAGTCTATAGGTAATGAGACTCCCACACATGATGTCACTAGACATCACATGGAGAAGATTGGCTTTCACCTTCACCCAGCAATAGCAAAACACCTCTCTCTTCCCTCTGAGGTAGGTCAGAGGAAGCCTAGTGAAAATTCAGGACTTTCACTACCACCCAGAGGTATCAGGCCATGCCCCCTAGGGTGTCAGTGGAGACCACACAGGCAACTGGGAACTCCCACTCCACCTAGCAATAACCAGGAGACTCTACCTCCCTTAGGTGTCAATGGAGGTCAAGTGGGGCACCTGGACTTCTACCTGGACTTCTACCTCTACCTAAAGAAGAACCAGAGACTCATTTTGTAATATTAAAAACAAAATGTCAAATTTCAGTAGAAAATTACTTTCATACCAAGAACCAAGAAGATTTCAAACTGAAAGAATAAAAGACAATAAATGGAAGTGAAAACCAAAAATAACAGAGTTACTGGAATTATCTTACAAAGATAAAAGCAGCAATGTTAAAAAAAAAAAAAACAGCTCAATGAGCAATTACAAAACACTTGAAATAATTGAAAAATAGAAAGCTTCAGCAAAGAAAAAAGACCAAGTGGGAATTTCAGAACTGAAATAAATACAGTAACTGGAATAAAAAGCTTAGTTGAGGGTTCAATAACAGAACGGAGAGACAGAGGAAAGAATCAGTTCACTGAAAAGTGAAAAAATAGGAATTATCTAACCGGGACAAAAGAGAGACAATAGGCTGAACAAATCAATAAACCCTGGGGACCTGTGGAACAGTAACAAAAGCTCTAATATTTTTGTCCTCTTATCTCAGAATGAGAGAAGAACAAGGGTGGGGTTGAAAGTACTCAATAAATAATAACTGGAAAGTTCTCCAATTTGACAAAAACATAAACCTATAGTGGAGAGGCTAAGTGAACTCCAAACAGGCTAAATCCAAAGAAAACTACATCAAGATACATTATAGTTAAACTTCTGAAACTAAAGATAAAGACAAAACTTTCTAAAGCAGCAGAGAAAAAGGACACCTTTCCTGCAGGGTAATAACAATGTGAATGACAGTGATTTGTCCTCAGAAATCATGGAGGCCGGATGGAAGTGGCTAACAGAAAATAACTCTCACAAGCTGAAAGAAAAGAACTGCCAACCCACATCCTATATGCAGTGAAAACTTCCCATCCTTTAGGAATGAGGGAGAAATTGAGAAATTCTCAAATGGAGCAAAACTAAGAGAATTTACGCCAGCAGACATCTTAAAAGAATGGCTCATATTGAAAAGATATATGCACCCCTGTTTATTGCACATTATCTACAATAGTCAATATATAGAAGCAACAATGCAAGTGCCCGTCCATTGATGAATGGATAAAAGAGATGTGGAGTGTGTACATACAATGGGATATTACTCATCCATAAGAATGAAATCTGCCATTTGCAATGACGTGGACGGAGCTAGACAGTACTATGCTATGTGAAATAAGTCAGTCAGAGAGACATAAATACCACATTATTTCACTCATGTGGAATTTAAGAAACAAAACAAATGAAAAAAAAAAACAAAGAAAGAAAAGAGACAGAAATAACCAGACTCTTAAATACAGAGAACAAACTGTTGATTCAGAGGTGGGTGGTAAAATGATGAAACAGGTGAAAGGGATTAAGAATACACTTATCCTGAGGAGCATTGACAAATGTGTAAAATTGTTGAATCACTCCATGGTACACCTAAAACTAACATAACTCTAATTGTTAATTGTACTTGAATAAAAATAATAAAAATCTTTTAAAAATAAAGAACAAGGCAAGGGCACATGCAAGAAACCAAAGATCTAATAAACAGAGAGGGATGTGGCCATGCCCACAGTGGCACCGGCTGTATACCCTCTTAGTTCCTGCCACAGCTTGATGAATTTTGCCCAAAGGATTCACATCTGTTTTTACATCTGATTACATCTGATTTACACCTTCTGTTCTCATACTTGAAGGCAATGATCCTGGCAAGAAACCACAAGGATGTAAGAGGAACAGGTCAGTGAAAATGTAACAAGATGTTAAGTAGGACTTTTATTATACTAGGGCCCAAACATAGGGAAAAAGAGGCACTATGACCTTACGTTCTAAACTAGAAAACAAACATCGTTGCCATGGGAAGTAGAATCTGCCTTCCCATTACTATATCTCATCAACACCACCACCCCCAGGAGAGGGAAGGGATGGAAGACCATCTTTGGACCAGCAGGAGGGGAGAGGGTTCTTGAGGAGGACTCTGGGAGAATCATTGTAAAGTCTGGAGGTGCCCTTCAAATGGGAAATTCCTGTCTTATTCTCTAGATTAGTATATTCTTAGACAGTAGACTTTTTGATGTGCCCTTTACCTACCTGAGCAGTGAGATAGGAGAACTGGTGAAAAATGGTAAGGAGGAGAAAGGGACCCTATGACACAGCTGCATCACCACCATTTGGTATGGCAACGGATGCTGGCAGACAGTTTAGAAAACAGCCAGGCTTGTGTGATTTGCTGCTGCCTCGGAGGGTTAGCTACAAAGCAGGAACCCAACAGCAAGAAGCTTGAGTTTACTGAAGGAGTAAGGCACAGGCAGAGGGAGAAGCAGACTCCATGCAAGGAGCCCGATGTGGGACTCAATCCCAGGACCCCGGGATCATGACCTGAGCTGAAGGCAGATGCTCAACTACTGAGCCACTCAGGCGTCCCAACTACTGAGTTTAGGTTTGACCAGCTAGGGGCAAAAATATTAAGTCACCTTCACAAACTCAAAGTCCTCTACCGAGGAAAATGACAAGAGCAACCTCCATGGCTAGCTGTCCTGGTGGCTGGGTCACACCATTTTCCCATGTAGCCCTCAAGTCCCTTGCATGGTAGCCTTGGAGTTTCTAATCTTTGACCTTATCTTTGCTGCTTTACAGCTCCATCACTTTTCCCATGGTCCTTTAATTCCCTGTATTGGATTGCTGCTGATCGAAATTGGGATTTTTTTCTGGATGGACACATCCTTTCTCCAACATCTCCCACAGGAAATCAACACCCCTCTATTTGGCCACCACCTGTGATAAAGGACTCATTCCTTTCCTTCCAGTTCACTTCATCTTTGGAAATAGTTGGCTCAGACATTTTTCTTAAATTAAAATCTTTCTCCATCATTTTTGGTTCAACATTTTGTAATTGTAGAAGCAAATACTTTTTAAAATTTTTATTTTCTTTTGTATTGAAGTATATAATAAAAGCAAATATGTTAAATACTTAAATGCTTAAAGAGGGCAAGCCTCATTAATCATTTCCTTTCCAGACCAAACATCTCAAATTCCTCCAACTAATGAAACATGGATTTTGCCTTTTTCACCATCCAGATAACTGTCATTTTTAACAAGTGCCCCTTTAATACATCTCTTTTACTGTGTGGTACCCAAAGTTGAAGGCCTTCTTCCAGATGTGCTCTGCCCACTCAGGGTAGAACATGGCTACCATTCCTTAAACAATAGAATTTCTTGCCTAAACAATTAGAAGGAATATCTTCAATGGAGACTCACATGTTAGCTATTCAGAAATGGCATCCAGAAATCTCTCTGAAGTTCATTGTTAGTCTAGAAAATGGTCAGCTTGTGTACACTGTATTAGTTTGCTAGGGCTACCGTAACAAAATACCATGTACTGAGTGGCCTAAGTAATAGAAATTTATTTTCTCACAGTTCTAGAGACTAAAAGTTTAATATCAAGGTCTCCTCAGGGTTGGTTTCTTCTGAGGCTTCTCTTCTTAGGTTGTAGATGTCCATCTTCTCCCTGTGTAGTCTTTCCTCTTTGTCTGTGTTTTTTTCTCATAAGGAACCAGTCATATTAGAGCCCACCTAATTATTTTATCTTAATTACCTCTTTAAGGACTATCTCCAAATTCAGTCACATAATAATGTACTGGAAGTTAGAACTTTAATACATGAATGGGAGACTGGAGGACAAAATACAGCATATAAAGTATCCAGAAATCTCTCTGGGGTTCATTGTGATAAGTCTAGAAAATGGAATATGGGGGAGGAAGGAGGGAAATAATATCCTCAAACATAAACTTTAATGGGTAAAGATAAGGAGCTCAGACTTTGTTCCTTCCCTTCTCTTCTCTTTCATCAACTCCTAGCAACCTTTAGACAAGCAACTGTCAGCAACCAGATCTGCCAGGGATTCAACAGCAGGATTCCAGTTTGGAGGGCGGAAGGCCCCTCTGGTTACAATTGTGTAGTTTTTCTTTCCAAACCTTTGGCTAAAGCCAAGTGAGCAGAAGATCATTTGAACCCGAGTATTTTGTCACTCTCTGGTACAGGCCCACAATGTACCATATAATGACACCACAAATTGTCACTGGCTTTGAGGGAACGCTCTGCTCTATCTCAAATGTCACTTTTGGAAATGATTTGTGGTTATCAACATAGCAAACTATGTGCCCAAGGACTTGACAGATTGAAATGCTAAAGAATTTAATGAGTCACTGCCTCTTTCCTATAATTTGACTTTTATGATCTATAATCCACTTTTTGATCCAGAAAACAGCTGCTTCCTCTTTTCAGCCTGTCACTGCTTAACAAAATTCTTCAGCCAAAGCGGAAAGAAAACAGTAGCACACTTGTAAGAGAACGAACTAAAAGCAGAAGTAGCAGTGTAATGGTGTGGCTCAAAGTGTGGATCCAGGGGAGAAGCAGACTTGGGAACCAGTCCCAGCACTGGCCTCGCCAGAAGTGACCTGGGGAAAGTGACCGAACGCTATGAAGCTTCAGTTCCCTCCTCCTCAGAATGGGCACAATCACAATGCCTGCCTCATTAAAGAGTTGTACAGAGTAGATGAAATCATGGACATTCTCTGTGGAGTCAGCTCTTGGTCCTCAGTGACAGGGAACAGCTAGGTATGGTGTGAATCTTTTCCTCACAAAGATGGCTATGCACAATCATTCATACACCCATGTGCCCATGATTATGAGAACAGAATGCAAAGAGGGCACAGTGTTGGAGCTTGTTTATTCATTCAGTCTTTCAGCCACTGCTGCCAGATCTAGAGGAGCTCACAATCTGGTAAGGGACAAGAGCAGATAGACATGTACAAAGCACAGTGATCAGTGCTGTAATGGAACATGGGCTGGTTAGAGCACAACCAGGAAGACACTACCTGGAAGAGCTGGAAAAAGCTTCTTGGAGCTGCTGGATGAACTGAAGGAGGGAAGACACTGTACACATAGAAAACAGAATGAGTCAATGCAAGAGAAAGCCGTGAGGCACTGCGAGGAATTGGGAAAAATTTTGGTTTGTCTAGAGAGTAGGAACACCAATGAGAGAGACATAAGGGAGGGCCAGGTTGGGCAAGGTCAGAAATAAAATGCAATGATGCATTTTGACTGTATCCATTAGCAAGGGGTAATCAGGCAAAAGTGAGGCATTTATAGTTTTTTTTTTTTTAATAGCTATCTAGACAGGTGTTTCACAAGGAGTTGCAGGAGTCATATTGGGAATAAAGCCCATTGGGGAAATACAGTGGATTCAGAGGATGAGATCCCACTTTCAATTCTAGTTTACACACTAACTTATTGTGTGAAATTGATTGGGTTTTAAGTTTCTTCATAAAATGAGAGGAGAATACTAGATGAATTACAAAAGATCATCAGACATTGATGTCTTTACGTATTGCTGAAAAACATAAAATTTCACTTTTCTAATAGTAAGTTATTATTATTATTAATATTATTTTAGAGAGAGCACACGCACACGTGACAGGGAGGGGAGGGAAGAAGGAACAAAGAGAGAGGAAGAGAGAGAATCTTAAGCAGGCTCCATGTCTAATCCAGAGCCTGTCTTGTCTTGATCTCATGACCCTGAGATCATGACCTGAATCATAATCGAGTCTGCTGCTTAATCAACTGAGTCACCCAGGCGCCCCTTTAATAGTAAATTATTATTTAAGCTAGAATTTTCTAGGTTATTCAGTGCTCCACTCTTTTTCCTTCTGTATCATGTTTCCTTAAAAGCTTAAATAGAAATAAAATTACTTTGCGAGGGCTAATTTTAATGGTGAACTTTGTAGGCATGTAAAATGTTTTGCCCAAGTATTTGCTTCCATGTGCTTTACCCAAAAGTGGCACAAGTAAGTAATGAAAAATACATTTGTAAAATTGGGTAAACTTCTAAAGGCACTGGTAAATGTGCATCATTTCATTTTATTTCACTTTATTTGTGCTTAATCTGACTACCAAATGCCCAAAGGGAATTTAGCATTTAGAATTTGTTGAAATCATCAGCAATATATGTATTTCTGTGTATTCAGTTATGATCACATGGTTGCAGGCTTGGAAACTGGTTTCATATTTTAAAATTTTACCTTTGCAGAGAGGAAGGTGAAGTTGACATCTTAATTTTGAAAGTTATTAGCAAAATGCATATAATATAATTTACATGGAAACATATTTAAATTTTTAAATTAAGTTGTGATAAATTCTATGCCTCCAAAATTTCTTGTAGGTGCAGTGTTCAATAGTCTTCAGGCTCTTATTCTGTGGGTTCACCTTTTCTATAATTACTGGCATTTCTCTCAAGGTCACAAAGGAAAAAATCTTAAAAATAAAGTTAATGAGTCTATTTTCTGGGCCTCCAAAAGGAAATTGATGTTTGATGACAATCTAACTGCCCTGTACAAGGACAGTTAAGATAATATGCTTTCCCCCTTATCAGCCAGGCTCTTCACTGTTTAGCCACTGACCTTCTGAATGGATTTGAAGCAATCAGGGAGGATATATCAAGCAGTATTTTTATCTCTGATCCATTAACTGACTACATTTAAGCACACATCCTGACATTTACTTTAAAGGTGTTGCCTACAAAATCCTGTCATTAATTTCATCAAAATCTGCTTTAAAGTGCTCATTTTAATGGGCATATTTTGGCTCTGCACCCCGAGAATTTCACTGTTTCAAGTGACTCATCGATGAAAAAAAGAGTAAAGGAAAACTTTCTTCTTTCTCATTTAATTCAAGTCCGTAGGCATTTATTGAGCACTCACTATAATGTAGCCACTAGCTTAGGTAAGTTTCTCTCTTTTTTTAATTGAGGTATAATTGGCATATAACATATTAGTTTCAGGTGTACAAAATAATGATTCAATATTTGTATGTATTATGAAATGATCACCACAATAAATCAACATCCACTACCACACATAGTTGCAAAATTTCATTTCCTTGTGATGAAAACTTTTAAGATCCATTCCCTTAGCAACTTTCAAACATCCCCCTATATGTGTCTTAAGAGGCAAGCTTATCGTTTGCTCCCATAAAGGTGTTCCTCTTTCTATATTCTTAACTTAATGAAACTATCACTTAAATGATCATTACTTATTTCACTTCCTCTCCTCCTCCATCTAGATCTAAGCGGTCACCAAAATGTGCTGATTTTCTCAAATCCCTAGCCTTCTTTCCAACCCACTCTCCTCTTTCAGGCCTGTTCTATTACAACAACTTTATTATCATTCTTTCTGCCATCAGACTTGTCCCGCTTCATTCTGGACTTCATACAAGTTCCAGACTGCTGTGCTTGCCGCTGTCCTCCAGCCACCTTTTCATGGGGGAGCATTAGCTACATCAGGAGGCTGCAAGGCCACCTTGATAGGGAGTCAACACTTTACTTGTATTGTTATTCTACTTCCAGCCTCACTTCACACTTCCAGATCACAAAAAGGCTGGTAGTTTTTGGCACAAATCACACTGCTTTTTACTTCATTTATTCATTCATATGAGAGAAATTTATTAAGCCACCTGCTCTTTACAAGGCTGAAATATTATGGCGAACTAAATATCTATGCAGAGGCTGGAGTCTAGTGAACTCATCTAAAACTCCATCTTCTCGCTCCAAATCTAGATGGATTTTACTTATTGTTAGATATCATCTACTTCTCCTGACCAACCAGGATCCCCAACCCCCACCTGCTTCACTCATACCTATCTTTCTCCCCATCTCCCCCATCATGCTGCATGCAAGAATGAATATATAGATGAATAGATCTGCTCTCAGAGACCTATAATCCATGGGAGAAGATAAGAAACATGTACATGTCCCCCTAAAAATGCAGAGAGCAGTCAGGGAAACAGTCCATACTACAAAAGGAAGAGATTATTACAAAGAAACATTCCCTGGGCACCTGCTGAGAACTAACTATACATTGGGATGAGAGGAGGAAGAGATCTGTCACACTTTTGAGGGAATTAGAATCATGTGGCTATCAGAAGCCTGCATGGGGGGGAGCATTTGCAATGGGGAAAATTTCTAGAGAAGAAAGTGAGGAAAGAGAGAGCTTTTTAGGCTTGAGTTTGGATCACCATAGCAGGGAGTGCTCTTCTGAGAGGTGTGGATCTCATGAGCAGACAATGGGAAGCCATTTCAATTCTTGAGCATGGAGTGAGCCAATCCCAGGTGCACTTAAGAAGGTATTGAAAGAGAGTGGTGTGACCTGGAGAGAGAAGAGTTCAGATAAATTTTTAATTATCTGAAGTTTCAGATAATTTTGTGATAATCTGTGTGAAAGATGTTGAATGCCTGAGCTTGGTGGTGGAAATAAAAATATTAAGACAGAAAGAAATATGAGAAATATAATAAAAAGAGACCTAAGAGCAAAAGAAAATTTTCTTGGGCGATAAGAATTCATTTGGAATGTGTCCAGACTTCTAAGAAATAATACAGTTGACTCTTGAACAACACAGGGGCATAAAACTTTTGACTCCCCCAGAATTTAGCTAATAATAGCCTACTGCTGACTGAAAGCTTTACAGATAGCATAAACAGTCAATCAACACATTTTATGTGTTAACGTGTGTTATATGATGCATTCTTACAATAAAGATAGAGAAAAGGAAATGTTATTAAGAAAATCCTAAGGAAGATACATTTACAATATTGTACTGTATTTATGAAAAAGATCTTACTTAAAAGTGTATGGTTCAAACCCATATTGCTCAAGGGTCAACTGTGTATGTTGCTAGAATCTATTTATACCTTCCAATCCCAGGGAGAGCCGGGAGCTCCTGGAGGGCAGGGACCAGACCTGTTTTAGCAACTTTGTGTCCTCAATACCCAGCAGAATTCCTGGTTCCCAATGAACACTCAAGGACAGTTTTGGATTAGTAAATTAGCTATCAATTGATGGTATATTCTATCTTCCAGTCAGTTAATAATCATGTAAACTTTGGAATCCCACCCCATTTTCCTTTTATGTCTACTAAGAAGAAATATATTTAGAAGAATTGTAAATCATTCCCTTTTTTTTTTTTCAACAATTCCATCTAACATTTTGACTAATGGTATTGCTAACTATTGTCTTGAATCCATAAATTAAGTTGCTGGAGAACAGGTGCTCTCCTTCATGTGTAGACTCAGACTCTCAATATCTTTTAACTGTCTTGGAAAGAAGTATAAAACATTGACTAACTGCCCTGAAATGTATCCATCTGCCTGGCTCCCAAACACAAGGCAAGAAAAATAACTTTAATTTCTTCTGCTTGCCTAGTGTTAGTGCCTGCTTTGAAAAAGTTTATCTGTACAGCTGGCTCAATATTTGTCTAATATTTCTGGTTAATTTTTAGGCATCTTTATTTGAATGAGGTCACTGCCAATTCAGTACAAAATACCAAACTGCTGATTTTTCTCCTGAATCCTTCTTCCCCACATCTTTGTTGCTGGTGGGAAGAATCTATTTTTCAATCTTAGATTTCAGGATAATTTCTGATTCCTGAACTGTGCTGGGGAAAGATGATCTCTAATATATCTTTTTAGTTTCCCTCTCCTTTTTGTCACTGTTCTTTCCATGTTTCTGCAGCTTAATGTCTCCATGCACATGCACTCTCAACAATGCACTAATTTCATGCCTTATATGATGAGAACAGCCTATGACAAAGCATCAAAAATCTAAGAACTGAGAAAAAGGTGATAAGCACTTAAAATTGTGACTGTCTAATCAGAACTATCCTTTAATTTTGTTATGTACTTTCTTTTCTCCCATAGAAAAGCAAGTTATATGTCAGGCAAAATTACATCAGCTCAGCTTCAGAATAAAAAGAACAATTTTTTATATTGTTTTAGGATCATTAGAATAAAAGTTATATGAAATGTATAACATGAATCACAATCCAAATCAATTGCTGTCTATTTTTTATTTAGTGGAGTAGGCTGCCTAGATTGAATCTTAATTGAAAGTGTGGCTTATTGCAGCAAGTAGAATTTCATATTTGGAACTTTTAAATGAAACACAGTAATTTAATACTTACTGCAAAAACAAGCATGTACTTAAAATTGTTACTTTCAACAATCAATACCAAATTTATCTCTTTCTTCTACCACCAGCATTTTAAGGCCATATAATGTTCTTCAGTTGAGAAATGTTACTTTGCTCAGATCTATTTACAAGTCTTCAGTACCCACTTCCAAAAAGGGACACTCTCCAGCCCATGACTCTTTCAGCCCTTTTCATAGTCAGACAAGAAGACGTAGCAGATTCATCTCTTGTGCTAAATATGTTTCACTTTTAGCCATTTATCCTAGTAATCTCTGAAACTATGAACTTTATATGTTTACAGGATGTTTATTTTGAGGGGAAGATACTTCCAAACAGTCCTCTGGAGATAGTGCAGAGGCAGTGACAGGGCTTTACAGCAGCTCATCTCATCCCTGGGCCCTGGATATATGTTTGCCTCACCCCAAGAGATGCTCAGACCCCTGCTCCCAGATTGAATGGTGCAATCTCTGAGAAAGAACTCAGGTATCTGTATTTGTTAAGCTCCCAAAGTGATTTTGACACTCAGAAAGTTCAGAGAACCACTGATATATTTACAATTTCTGCATTTCTTAGCAGAATGTCTGCCTTCCATATTTAAAAGAAAAATCCATTTTCATTAAGAGTAGTGCCAAATTCTCCTGCTGCTTTTTTTTTTTTTTTTTAATTTTAACATAGTGGTAATGCCCCGCTAGCTCTATTCTTGTCTTTGTTTCAGTGAACTAAAACAATGAGTCCAAATTTTTGGCAGCTGGGTATAATTTTGTTTAATGTCAGCTGTCATAAAGAAAATAAATAACAAGACACTATGTAAAAAGAAATTAATTTCAAATTCAGTAAAATATTTACTTTTTCAATGATATTATTGAGTGCCTACTGTGTGCTATGTGCTTTGCCCTATTAGTGAACACTGCATGTAGTCATGGCCCTGCCCTCATGGCAACTGAATTCTTTTGTTGTTGCTGTGGTTGAGATGTGTGGGTACGAGAGCTCATATTTATTAAGTGTGTGTCACTGTGCTAAGTGCTTTTTCTACATTGTATTGTCTAATCTCTTTTTTTAAATAATAAATTTATTTTTTATTGGTGTTCAATTTGCCAACATATAGAATAACACCCAGTGCTCATCCAGTCTGACTGGATGCCCCCCTCAGTGCCTGTCACCCATTCACCCCCACCCCCCGCCCTCCTCCCCTTCCACCACCCCTAGTTCGTTTCCCAGAGTTAGGGGTCTTTTATGTTCTGTCTCCCTTTCTGATATTTCCCACCCATTTCTTCTCCCTTCCCTTCTATTCCCTTTCACTATTATTTATATTCCCCAAATGAATGAGAACATATAATGTTTGTCCTTCTCCGATTGACTCATTTCACTCAGCATAATACCAGCAACCTAAAAGGTGAGCATTATAATTATGCCTTTTTTTTTTACAAAGACTAAACTGAATTTTAAAAAATTCCTCTACTTCCACTGCCCCAGCCGAGATCACAGACCCCAGAGGTGACAGTGCATAAGATTTATAGAAGTGAATCTGCTTCCAAATACAAGGCTTTCCTCAAGAATTTCCAATAAATTCTCTGATGTTGTTTGCATTTTGAGCCAAGTCTTTAGACATGCTTAACATCAACCAGTAATCCCCACTCAGTAAAAGAATGTCACAGTCTGGAATAAAAAAGTTAACTAATTACTTTAAGTTACATTTATTTGAAGTTTTCTCACTAAAAATTGTATTTCACTTATTCGGTTATTAAGGTAACTAAAAAGGTAAAACAGTTATTTTTCTCCCACTGGAATTATTTCCATATAAAATTCAAGATGACCAGGTTGTTATCTAAATAACGTATCACCTGCACATTCACTGCCACACTTTGAGTCAGACCGAGTCCCTCTTAACTGCTTTCTGGTAGCTCTGGCACATTTAGTGAGATCATATTTGCCTTTCCCAATTCGTTTACAACCATTCATCAAGCACTCTCTGTGTGCCTTGTATGGCAGGTACTAGAGACTGAGCAAGGAACAAATCCAACTTGCACGTATACTTACATTGTGTATGTGATGACAGTGTTGACAAAAGCTTCTAAGAGGAATAAGGCAGGGCAAGGCCATATACAGTGCTGGGAGAGCTAAAAGGTGCTCTTATGTGAGTAATAGAAACTCCAATGAGGTGACATTTAAACAAAGTCATAAAAGAAGTAGAAGGGCAAGTCTTATGGGCTGATTGAACTAGGAGTCAAAACTCTCCCAATGAAGTAAAGCCCAGAACCAGATTATCACCTGGTAAATATACCAAACATTTAACTGATTAATGCCAATCCTTTTCAAACTCTTCCAAAAAATTGAAAAGGAGAGAACTCTCCTTAACATGTTAGGAGGCCAGAATCACCCTGATACCAAAGACAGACAGAGACATCATAAGAAAAGCACTGCATCACAATATCCCTTATAAATATAGGTTTTAAAAATTCTCAACAAAATACCAGCAAACTGAATCAGCAATACAACAATATTACTCTTCATGAGAAAATGAAATTTTTCCAGGAAGATAAGGTTGACATAACATTCAAAAATTAATGTATTATGCCATGTCAGTATAACAAAGACCTAAAATCACATGAACATCTCAATAGAGACAGAAAAAGCACTTGATGAAATACATCTTTTTATGAAAAGAAAATTTTCTACAAACTAAGAATGGCAAGAAATTTCTCAGTCTGATAAAATCCATCTACAAAAAAAAAAAAAAACTACAAGCATTACACTTAATGAGAAAGACTGGTGCAGCCACTCTGGAAAACTGTGTGGAGGTTCCTCAAAAGTTAAAAATAGACCTGCCCTACGACCCAGCAATTGCACTGCTGGGGATTTACCCCAAAGATACAGATGCAGTGAAACACCAGGACATCTGCACCCCGATGTTTCTAGCAGCAATGTCCACAATAGCCAAACTGTGGAAGGAGCCTCGGTGTCCATCGAAAGATGATGGATAAAGAAGCTGTGGTCTATGTATACAATGGAATATTCCTCAGCCATTAGAAATGACGAATACCCACCATTTGCTTCGACGTGGATGGAACTGGAGGGTATTATGCTGAGTGAAGTAAGTCAATCGGAGAAGGACAAACATTATATGTTCTCATTCATTTGGGGAATATAAAGAATAGTGAAAGGGAATAAAGGGGAAAGGAGAGAAAATGAGTGGGAAATATCAGAAAGGGAGACAGAACATGAGAGACTCCTAACTCTGGGAAATGAACAAGGGGTGGTGGAAAGGGAGGCGGGTGGGGAGTGGGGGTGACTGGGTGAAGGGCACTGAGGGGGGCACTTGATGGATGAGGACTGGGTGTTATTCTATATGTTGGCAAATTGAACACCAATAAAAAATAAATTAAAAAAATAAAAATAAATAAAATGAGAAAGACTGAATGCCTTCCCCCCAAGATAAGTAACAAGATAAAGATATTTATTGTCACAATTCTATTCAACGTTATAATGGAGATTTTAGCCATGGCAATTAGGAAAGAAAATGAAATAAAAGGCACCTAGATTACATAGAAAGAAGTAAAACTTTTTGGTGGAGTCTTTGTCTGGTTTTGGAATTATGGTCAACTAATATTCGATAGAGGAGGAAAGACTATCCACTGGAAGAAAGACAGTCTCTTCAGTAAATGGTGCTGAGAAAATTGGACATCCACATGCAGAAGAATGAAACTAGACCACTCTCTTGTCCACAATAGCCAAACTGTGGAAGGAGCCTCGGTGTCCATCGAAAGATGATGGATAAAGAAGATGTGGTCTGCGTATACAATGGAATATTCCTCAGCCATTAGAAACGACAAATACCCACCATTTGCTTCAATGTGGATGGAACTGGAGGGTATTAAGCTGAGTGAAGTAAGTCAATCGGAGAAGGACAAACATTATATGTTCTCATTCATTTGGGGAATATAAATAATAGTGAAAGGGAATATAAAGGAAGGGAGAAGAAATGTGTGGGAAATATCAGAAAGGGAGACAGAACATAAAGACTCCTAACTCTGGGAAACGAACTAGGGGTGGTGGAAGGGGAGGAGGGCGGGGGGTGGGGGTGAATGGGTGACGGGCACTGAGGGGGGCACTTGACGGGGTGAGCACTGGGTGTTATTCTGTATGTTGGCAAATTGAACACCAATAAAAAATAAATTTATTATTAAAAAAAGAAAGAAGTAAAACTATCCTTATTGGCAGATGACATAATCTCGTATATAAAAAATCCTAAGAAATTCACTTAAAAAAAGAAAAAAAAATGAGTGCAACAAAATTGCAGGATGTGAAATCAATTTGCAAAAATAAATTTCATATCAACAAACTATCCAAAAAATAAATTAAAAAACAACTCTATTTACAAGAGTATCAAAATAAAATACTTAGGTAAATTTAATGAAAGAAGTACAAAACATATTCTGAAAGCAACAAAACATGTTGAAAGGAATTTTTTTAAAAACCTAAGTAATTAGAAAGATATGCTAGGGTCATGAATTGGAACATTTAATAATGTTAAGATGTTAATACTCTCCAGTTTGACAGATTCAATGTAACCTATAACAAAATCCAAGCCAGTGACTTATTTTTTGCAGAAATTGACACACTTATCTCAAATATATAAGAAATTTGGTTATTTGCAAATAACCAAAGTGATGTTGGAAAAAGTTTTGGAGTCACACATCCATATTACAAAACTTACTACAAATCTACAGTAATCGAAACAGTGTGATACTGGCATAATAATGGACAGAGAGATGAATGGAAGAGAACTGAAAATCCAGAAATAAACAGTCCCCTTTATGGTCAATTGATTTTCGATAAGGGTCTCAAGACATCTCAATGGAGAAAGAACTGTCTTTTCAACAATTTGATGTGAGACAATAGGATATCCTACCTCATACCATATATAAATATTAACTCAAAGACCTATATATAAGTGCTAAAACTATAAAACTCCTACAAGAAAGCATAGGCATAAATTTTGGTCATCTTGAAATACCAAAAGCACAAACAACAGAAAAAATAGAAAATTTCACTTTATCAAAATTAAAAACTTATACTTCAAAGAATACCATAAAGAAAGTGAAAAAAATCACACAACTGGAAAAAATATTTGCTAATTCTGTATCTAATTAGGGGCTTGTATCTAGACTATACACAATTCTTACAACTCTAAAATAAAAAGATAAATAACCCAATTAAAAATGGGTAAAATATCTGAATAGATATTTCTCCAAAGAAGATACAAAAGTGGCTCATGAGCACATGAAAATTGCTCAACATTATTAGCCATGATGGAAACACAAATCAAAACCAGTGAGATGCCACTTTACACTCACTTCAATGACTCTGATCAAAAAGAAAGATAATAACAAGCGTTGCAGAGGATGTGGAGAAATTGGAACCCTTATACACTGCTGAGAGAAATGTAAAATGGTACAGCTGCCTTGGAAAACAGCCTGACAATTTTTCAAAAAGTTAAATATAGTTACCATATGGCCCAACTATCTACCCAGGAAAATGGGCATATAAAAACTTGTTCACATAACGACTTGTACACAAATGTTCATAGTAGCTTTATTTATAATAGCCAAAAAATGAAAAAGAAAAGTGTCTAAGAGGCAAACAGATAAATATAACATGGTACAGCCATACGGTGGAATATTATTCCATAATATAAAGGACTAAACCACTGATACATGCTAAAATGTTAATGATTTTTGAAAAAAATGGGTTAAGTGACAGACATCCGTCACAAAAGAGCACATAATATATGATTCCATTCATGAAATGTCCAGGATAGGCAAATCTATAGTCAGGAAGTAGATTAGTGGTTTTCTAGCATGGGGATGACTTCTAATAACAAGGGGGGTTCTTTTCCTGGGTTGACAAAAAATGTTCTAAAACTGACTGTGGTGATGACTGCATTAACTCTGTGAACATAATAAAAACCATTTAATTGTACGCCTTAAAAGCGTGACTTGTGTGCTACGTGAATTTCATCATAATCAAATTAAATTAAAAATGTATTTCTTCTCAATATCTGTGTACACACATATAATTAATTCAAAATCAATTCATCCTAAATATATAATTACATCTGAAAAGAGTTTATGGGGTGGTAAAAATTGCCAATGATGCTTATTTCCTTTGTTATTATTTAATTAAAAATTTCAAAACTTTATCATCCCTAAAAACGATGTCTCTCAAAAAACTGATTATCACAAGAAAAGATATTGTGTCTATAGCTAACAGTGAATTTTAGGAATGAAATCATTTTTAAAAGAACTTTATTTCCAAAAGCAGATTTTTTTCCAGTTTTACTGAGAAATAATTGACATATATCACTATATCAGTTTAAGGTGTATAGCATGACGATTTGAGTTACATATATTGTGAAATTATTGCCATAGTAGATTCAGCTAACCTCTATTATCTCATATGGATACGATAAAAAGAAAAGAAAAAAGCTATCATTGTGATGAGAACTGAGAGCATTTACTCTTTTAACAACTTTCCTGTAAGAGCCTGGGTTAGCTACAGTCGGCATGTCGTACATTATTTATCTAGGACTTATTCATCCTATAACTGGAAGTTTGTACCTTTTGACCCACTTCCTCCACTTCCCCATTCCCCTAACCCCCTACCTCTGGTAACTACAAATCTGATCTCTTTTTCTATGAGTTTGGTGGGGCTTTTGTTTTGATTTGTTTTTGCTTTATTTTGTTTTATATTCGACACATAAGTGAGATCATACAGTATTTGTCTTTCTGTGTTTGATTTATTTCACTTAGCATAATGTCACTGAGGTCCACACATGTTGTAGCAAATAGTAAGATTTCCTCATTTTTTATGGCTGGATAATATTCCATTGTTGATATATATATATATATATATATATATATAAATTGATATCCATTGTTGATATATATATATATATATATATATATATATATATATCTTCTTTATCCATTCATCCATCAGTGGACACTTAGGTTATTTCTATAAATTAGCTCTTGTAAATAATGCTGCTATGAACAAGGGGATGCAAATATCTTTCTGAGTTGGTGTCTTCATTTCCTTTGGATAAATACACAGAAGTGGGATTGTCAGATTATATGGTAGTTCTTTTTTTATTTTTTTATTTTTATGATAATCCTC
Source organism: Vulpes lagopus (assembly GCF_018345385.1). NCBI lineage: Eukaryota > Metazoa > Chordata > Mammalia > Carnivora > Canidae > Vulpes > Vulpes lagopus. The sequence continues at coordinate 75,527,614 of NC_054832.1, forward strand.
CATAGTATTTTCCATAGTTGCTGTACTAATTTACAAATCTACCAACAAGTGCACAAATGTTCCCTTTCCTGGTCTCATAGAATGAATTTGGAAGTTTTCCTTCCTTTTCTAATTTTTGGAATATATCGGATAGAATGGGTATTAACTCTTCTTTAAATGTTTGGTAGAATTCACCTGTGAAGTCATCTGGCCCCGGACTTTTCTTTGTGGAAGTTTTTAAATTAGTGATTGAATTTCTTTGCTGGATATTGGTCTGTTCAAGTTTTCTATTTCTTCTTGTTTCAGTTTTGGTAGTTTATATGTTTCTAGGAATTTCTCCATTTTTTCTGTTGGCATACAGTTTTTCATAATATTCTCTTTGAATTGTTTGTATTTCCATGGTATTGGTTGTTATTTCTCCTCTTTAATTTGTTATTTTATTTACTTGGATCCTTTCTATTTTCTTTTTGATAGGTCTAGCCAGAGGTTTCTCAATTTCATTAATTTTTTTAAAGAACCAGTTCATGGTTTCATTTATTTGTTCTATTGTTTCTTCCGTTTCTGAAACATTTATTTCTACTCTAATCTCTACTATTTCCTTCCTTCTATTGGCTTTAAGCTTCATTTCTAGCTGCTTTAAGTGTAAGGTCAAGTTGTTTATTTGAGATTTTTCTTGTTCTTTGAGGTAGGCCTGTATTGCTATGTACATCCTTCTTAGGACCACCTTTGCTGCATCACAGAGGTTTTAGACCATTGTGTTGTCATTTTAATTTGTTTCTATGTATATTTTTATTTCCTCTTTGATTTCCTGGTTGACCCATTCATTGCTTAGTAGCCTGTTGTTTAACCTCCATGTATTTTGGTTTTCCTAAAATTTTTCTTGTGTGACTTCTGGTTTCATATCATTGTGATCAGAAAGAAATGCATAGTATGATTTAGAACTATAAGCCAATATCCCTGGTGAATATGGATGCAAAAATTCTCAATAAAATACTAGCAAACCAAATCCAACAATATAGTAAAAACATAATACACCACAATAAGGTGGGATTTATTCCTGGGTTGCAAGGTGGTTCAATATTCACAAATCAATCAACATGATACATCACATTAAAAAAAGAAAGAGTAAGAACCATATGCTCGGGGATCCCTGGGTGGCGCAGCGGTTTGGCGCCTGCCTTTGGCCCAGGGCGCGATCCTGGAGACCCGGGATCGAATCCCACGTCGGGCTCCCGGTGCATGGAGCCTGCTTCTCCCTCTGCCTGTGTCTCTGCCTCTCTCTCTATCTCTCTGTGACTATCATAAATAAATAAATAATTAAAAAAAAAAAAAAAGAACCATATGCTCTTCTCAATCGATGTACAAAAAGCATTTGACAAAATACAGCATCCATTCTTGATAAGAACCCTTAACAAAGTGGGTTTAGAGGAAATATACCTCAACATAATAAAAGCCATCTATGAAAATCCCACAGCTAACAATCATCCTCAGTGGGGAAAAACTGAAAGCATTTCGTGTATAGTCAGGAACAATACAGGAAATCTCACTCTCACCACTGTTATTTATTTACCACAGTACTGGAAATCCTAGCCTCAGCAATCAAACAACAGAACGAAAAGACATCCAAATCATCAAGGAAGAAGTGGAACTTCCACTCCTTCACTATTCGATACTCTATATAAAAAACCCATCAAAAAACCATTAGAACTGATAAACAAATTCAGTAAAAATCATAGGATACAAAATCAAAGTGCAGAAATCTGTTTGACTTCTATAAACCAATAATGCAGCAGCAGAAATGGGCAGAAGACATGAATATACACTTTTCCAAAGAAAACATCCAGATAGCCAACAGACACATGAAAAGATGCTCAACATCACTCATCATCAGGTAAATACAAATCAAAATGCAATATCACCTCACACTTGTCAGAATGGTAATATGAAAAATAAAATCCTCAATTTTGCTGCTAATCATAGAAAGGAAAACTTAAACAGCAATGTGATTTTACCAATAATATTGACAAAAAATAGGAATTCAGCTAAAATCAAGTGCTGGTCATTATGTGAAGAAATGGAACCTACATGTACTAATCACAGAGTGTAACTGGGGGACACTTTGTGAAGTACATTCTATCAATACTTAGTAAAACTAAACTCAATACATATTGTAATCCAGACATCCCACTCTTGAGTATGTCACCAGGAGAAGCTCGCTGATACGAAGACACATATAAGGATGTTTGTTGCAGAATTGTTTGGGAGACCAAAAGACAAGGGCATTTGAACTAACCAGATGTGTACAGACATGGTACAGATAAATCTGTGAATCTTGACAACATGGATAGATCTTAAAAATAATATTGTGTGAAAAATATGTAACAAATATCTACAGTGACATATTTTATATACAAACACAAAACAAGAGGATTTATCTTTCTGGGATGCATATGAGACTAAGAACACTAAAGACATTAGACTGGTTGCTCATAAAAAAAATGAGGAGAATAGGAATGAGGGGAGGGGCATGGCATGAAAAGAAAAAAAATCTGAAAGACCATCCAAGACACCTTGCACAAATGGATGATGACAGTGTTCCATGAACCCAGGAGTATAACTAACTCAACTCACTGTTCTAGAGGTCTATAAAGAACAAGCAAACAATAAAGTTAAAGTTTTCAAATGCTGATCATTTGGTGCTTATTTAAATGCTCAGCTTGGTAGGAATTCAAATATTTTAGCAGGACCCCCAGATAAATCAAAACCTATATATTTATCTTGGCTTCGGTCATGTTCCTCATTAATCTCTAACATATTAGTTATGACTTTTTAGTAGAAAATATTCCCACCAGAGAATGAAAAAAATACGAAGTGTCTGAAACCTAAAATTTATATATTATATTATTTTTAATATCTATATCTGTAACTTACCTTTCCCATTTTAATTCCCTCTGAAAGTGAATTCTCCAGGAAAAAAATCTAAGTATTTATCAGTTTTTCATACACTCTTATCTAAATACTAGTTCCAACCTAACAAACATATTATAGAAAATAATAGGATTAGCTTGCATCTAACATTTATATTCTACTAAAGAAGGCAAGAAATCATAGTGATTGTGTTGTAATGTGGGATGTGCAAAATCTGGAGTCTGGTTTAAACCCGTAAATGCCTTCTTACCAGCCAAATGAGCAAATTACTGGGCCATTTGCTGCCTCAATTTTTTTTCTTTATAAAATAACATATTAATGTTTTGAGGAGATTGAAAAAGTTACTATCTATATTTAAAATACATAAAGAAAAACCCTTCAGCCCTACTGATAATGATGATGAAAATTGTAAGCTTGCATAAATAGTAAATACATATATGTATAGACCATTCTACCAGACAATTTCATTTCTCTGACTCCTAAATAATCCTGCCACTTTTAGTTGGGTCTGTATAGTAGGCTATTTTTGATTCAACTTGGAATAAGCTCTCTGGAAGGGAGAGGGGTAGCCAGAGAATTGATGTCTTAAATAAACAAGTAACCAATCTCTTAGGAGAATGTATAACCACAAATTGGTTAAATCTGCTTGATTCTGTTTTATTTAAGTTTTCTGAGTCACCAGGGAATGGGCACCATCAATTTAGAGTGCTGGTGTCCAGGCAACAGCTAGTGATGTCAACTTACATGAATCATTCAGTAATTTACTTGTTCAATCTGGCTTTCAGAATATACGTTTTTTTCTCCTCTCTGAGTGCCAAGCATGGAGTTAACACGCAATTATTGTTGGGTTTATTTCAGTTCTTGTATAAATAGATCATGTGCTCTAGTGCTGCCTTTTGAGTTATGTAGTTTTATTCCTCTGTTCTTTACCTTTAAATTTGATCTATTTAAAAGTCAAAGAAATAAATGTCTAATAAATTATCAAAAAATTCGACATGTAAAATTTCATATTTAGTTGTTAGTTAATTGGGAATTTTATAAAACCTGTTTATGTCCCAATCAGAGATGGCACTAAACCTCTTTGCTTTCTAACATCTCTAAGTTGTTCAATTTTTGAAGCAAATGAGGTGACAGATATTAAGTCTGGGTAAAAAGTGTGCTCTTCTATAGGCTTAATGAATCAAACCAAACAGCTCACTGACCAGAGATTTTTAACCAGAGGCCCACCGACCTGCAAGAATTTCATGGGTAGCATCCACAGTCATAAATTTAGATGGGGAAGGAAAAAAAGCAATTTCATTTTCACTACCCTGTAACTAAAGTTTAACATTTTTGTCCAATTATAAATGTAAGCAACAAATCAAAATTCTATTATCAGTACTTACGGTTTTGTCACTAATAGAAATCACTGATATCTTTACATCAAATTAATTCTTGTGAATATTGCAAAATAATGTTTATACTTCTCAGTACATTAAAATTATAATGAATATGTTTTGTTACTATTAAATAAATACATATATTTACTTAAATATTTGAAACTATGTCATTATAGTTTATTTCTCTTGAGATCCTATATATTTTATCTAAAATGTTATTCTGAGAAGGTTGTCTATGAGTTTTCTTAGATTAAGAGTATTATAACATTAAAGTAACTTTACGGCAAAAAAAAAAAGAGTATTATAACATAAAAAATTTTAAGAATTTATACTCTAGACCAATTTGCCTAATGTTTTCCAATTGTTAAAAATTGAAATTTAAGAATTTGTCCAAATTTCTAAAACTGAAATTCAAGATCTGTGACAATTTTCCCCTTCTCCCCATCATAAACTTTATCTATTCAAATGTGCACAAATCCTGCTCACTCACACTCTAAGTAGTCTCTGTTCACATTTCGCCAAACTGAAATGTCCTCTGACTCTTGTCAATTGTCCAGGTATTAGAGTCAGTGCACCAGGGTTGCTTGATAGCTAAAATATAAGAGCTTGTTAGTGAGGGAAATGTGACAGTTCTCTGAATACTCAATCATTGAAATGAACATAAATGAATCAAAGGACAGGCAAAGATCCTGAAGAAACCAAAGTGTAACAAGACTTGACTATTCTGTGATTCTATTAACATATTTAATAAATGATTATGTCTTTCTGGATTCTTGGTAAGAATTAATGAGAATTAAAGTGTTTTGAGTGTTTGATATATTCCAGAGACTTCTCTGAGCACTTTGCATGTTTTAACTATCTCATTTTCAAAGCAACTCTATGAAGCAAGTAGTTTGGTTGTGTTTATTTTGCAGGTAAAGAAATGGAAATGCTGCATGATCTGCTGAAGACCACATAATTCATCAGAGGCAGAGCCAGAACTCAAAGCCGGCCAACTTAGCCCTAGTTCACACTACTATTGACCAGGCTATATAGTCTCTTGGTTGGATAGAGAGGAAAGATGGCTAAGTTGGCAATGAAGTCCTGATGGAAAGATGATTGCATCAAGCTGCATTAGTCTTGTGCCTTTAAATTTTATTTGTTAATCCAACAACCTAACCCTAATTCCAAACATACTCAACAACCTCCTGATTACAATTTGTCTTCCCACATAGGAAAACCTACACGAGAGAATATGCTAGCAATGTTAAAACAAACTAGATGTTCTGGTCTCCATGGCAATTACATTTTATCAGAAAATTTTAAACCTGGCCCTTTAGCCTAAAAGAAAAAAAAATAGATATCCTTTTTCTTATTCCTCCCCCAAGTACAACTATATATTATATAAGTGTATTATGACATTATGTAAAACAAACATAAGACTCTGAAGGAGAAAAGGCAGACTGATTAGAAATCTTAGGACCCAAGGAACAACATGGTGCAGAGAATAAATTCTCTGCATTTTCTTTTTGCCTCCTGTACCCCAGACTTAAAACTGGAGAAGCTGACAGCCCAGTGATGCCAATGGATGAATACTAAATAACAAATAAGCTTCAAGGAAAACATGCTCTCTCCAGTCAATAGACCAGGCAAGAAGCAGAAGATTTTTAGACAATAACCATTTTTTCTACCACCAACACCAAATTAAAAAACAGTGGCCTCTAATTCCCATCAGCAAAGGTCAAGTGAGGAACTTGAACCTTCACTCTCACTGGATGGTATTGGTGTGCCGCAACTTATCCACCCTTGCAAGAGTGGCTGTATTAGCGAAAGTAAAGGAGGGATTGTCACTTCACTCCCATTAGGATGGCTACTATAAAACAAACAAACAAACAAAACAACAAACCAGAAAATAACCAGTGTTGTTGAAGATGTGAAGAAATTGGAATCCCTGTGTAGGTAAGATTGCCAAATAGTGCAGTCGCTATGGCAAACAGTACAGGGCTCCTCAAAGAATTAAAAATAGAACTACTGCATGATTCAGCAATTCCACTTCTGAAAATTTATTCAAAGCAATTGAAAACAGGGTCTCAAAGAGATATTTGCACATCCATGTTCATAGCAGCACTACTCACAATAGCCAAGAGGTAGAAGCAACCCAAGTGTCTGTCAACAGATGAATGGAAAATTAAAATGTGGTCAATATATACAATGAAATATTATTCAGCCTTAAAAAGGAAGGAATGCTGTTACAAGCTACAACATAAATGAACCCCGAGGACATTATGCTAAGTGAAATAAGCCAGTCACAAAGAGACAAATGCTGTATGATTGTAATTATATGAAGTAGCTGAAGTAATTAAGTTCAAAGAAACAGGAAGTGGAATGGTAGTGACCAAGGGCTAGGGAAAGAGGAAAAAGGGAAGTTATATAATAAATATAGAATTTCAAATTTTCAAAAAGAAAAAAGCTCTGAAGATCTGCTTCACAGTTATGTGAATAATACTTAAAACTAACTGTGCACTAAAAAAAAGGGGTTAGATAAATTTTATGTTTTTTTTTTTACACTAAGTATTTTACAAGGAATTATACACCATGGCCAATTTGAATTTATTCCAAGGATTCAAGGCTTATTCAATATTCTAAAATCAATAATGTAATATACTATATTAACAAGCTACAGAAGAAAAATGCAATAATCTTATTAATTGATAAAGAAATAGCTTTTGAGAGTGCAATACCCATTCATAATAAAAATTCTCATAAAAACAAGAATGGAGGGGAACTTCCTTAATTTGACCAAAAACACTTACAAATGGACCCATAACTCTATGGTCAACTAATCTTCAATAAAGCATGAAGGAATATCCAATGGACAAAAGACAGTCTCTTCAACAAATGGTTTTAGGAAAACTGGGCAGCCACATGCAAAAGAATGAAATTGGACCACATTCTTACACCATACATGAAAATAAATTTAAAATGGATGAAAGATCTAAATATAAGCAAGGAAACCATCAAAGTACTCCCTGGAGGAGAACACAGGCAGTAACCTTTTTGACACTGGTCATAGCAACTTCTTACTAGGTATGTCTCCAGAGGCAAGGGAAACAAAAGCAAAAATAAACTATTGGGACTTAATATAAAAATCTTCTGCACAGCAAAAGAAACAATCAATGAAAGTAAAAGGCAGCCTATGGAATGATAGAAAATATTTGCAAAGACATGTCTAATAGAGAAAGTATCCAACATCTATAAAGAATTTATCAAAATCAACACCCCCATAAAACAAATAATTCAGTTAAGAAATGGGCAGAAGACATGAATAGACACTTTTCCAAAGAGGACATACAGATGGCTAACAGATACATGAAACCTCACTCATCATTGGGAAATACAAATCACTGAAATATTATCTCACACCTGTCAGAATGGTTGAAATCAACAATAGAAGAACTAATAGCTGTTGGCAAGGAAGTGAAGGAAAACAAATCCTTGTGCACTGTTGGTGGGAACGCAAACAGGTGCAGCCACTGTGGAAACAGTATGGAGTTAAAAATTAAAAATAGAGCTACCCGGGCAGCCCCCGTGGCGCAGCGGTTTAGCGCCGCCTGCAGCCCAGGGTGTGATCCTGGAGACCTGGGATCGAGTCCCACATCTGGTTCCTTGCATGGAGCCTGCTTCTCCCTCTGCCTGTGTCTCTGCCCCTCTCTCTCTCTCTCTCTGTCTCTCATGAATAAATAAATAAAATCTTTAAAAAAATGGAGCTACCCTATGATCCAGCAATTGCACTAATAGGCATTTACCCAAAAGATACAAAAATACAGACTCAAATGGATACATGCACCCTGACATTTATAGTAGCATTATCTACAATAGCCAAACTATGGAAAGAGCCCAAATGTCCACCAAGCAATGAATGAATAAAGAAGATATGGCATACATATATATATATATATAACCTTGACACTTGTCATATTGTTTTCCATTTTCAAACTCTGTAAATTCTAACATTAACATTCAAAAATGAATTCAAGTGCCACTTCTCAATGAATTTCTGCTGCACATTCCTTGATCCTTTTCTGAAGGCCTCCAGCACTCTTCATTTATATCTGTAAGTCTAGAACAAAACAATTATATATATACACATATATATATGTATACACACACACACACACACACACACACACATATATATATAATGGAATATCACTCAGCCATCAAAAAGAATGAAATTTTCCCATTTGTAATGATATGGATGAAGATAGAGTGTATTATGCTAAATGAAATAAGTCAGGCAGAGAAAGACAAGTACCTATACTTCTCTCATATGTGGAATTTAAGAAACAAAACAGATGAACATATGGGAAAGAGGAAAAAAGAGAGAGGGGGAAGCAACCATAAGAGACTCTTAAAGGTAGAGAACAAACAGGGTTGATGGAAGGAGGTGAGTGAGGGATAGACTAAATGGGTGATGGGGATTATTGTTCATCATTGTTATGATGAGCACTGGGTGTTACATGTAAGTGATGAATCATTGAATTCTACTCCTGAAACCATTATTGCACTGTATGCTAATTAACTAGCATTTAAATAAAAATTTAGGAGGAAAAGTGCTTACAAAAAACCTATAGCTAGCATTATACTAAAAGACTGAAAGCTTTCTACCTGACATCAGGATCAAGGCAAGGATGTCTCCTCTGTCCATCCTGCTGGCAGAGCAATAGACATATAAATTGATGAAATGAGGATCCCAGAAGTAGACCCACACAAATAAGAACAACTTTTTGGTAAAAGTTCAAAAGCAACTCAATGGAGTAAAGATAGATTTTTCAAAAGATGGTGCTGAAGCAACTGGACATCGATAAGCAAAAGAAAATGGACATTTACCTAACCTCACACTATATTTATACAAGAATTAGCTCAAAATGGATCACCAATTCAAATATATAACCTAAGATAGTAAAGCTTTTGGAGAAAAAAACCTACAAAACTATCTTGCGATCTAATGGTAAAAAGACTTCTTAGACACCATAAGCATGATCCATAAAAAGAAAAATTACTAAATTGGACTTCATCAAAATAAAAATTTTGATCTATCAGAAGAATAAAAAACAAGCTACTACAGATGGGGAGAAAATATTTGCGAATTGTGTATCCATCAAAGGACTGGTATCTAGAACATATAAAGAACTATCAAAACTCAACAGTAAAAAACAGACAAACAATCGATACAGAAAATGGTTCAAAGACATGGAGAGACATTTCACTGAAGACAATATACAGATGGCAAATAATCACATAAAAATGTGTTCAATATCATTAGCCATTAGGGAAATGCAAATTAAAACTGCAATGAGATATCACTACACACCATACAGAATGGCTAAAATAAATAATAGTGACAACACCAAATGCTGATGAGGATGTGGAGAAGCTGGATTGCTCATATGTTGCTGGTGGAAATGTAAAATGGTACAGCCATTCTAGACCACAGTTTGGCAGTTTCTTTAAAAACTAAATATACCACAACCATAAGAGCCCAGCAACTGCACACTTAGGTATTTATCCCAGAGAAGTGGAAATTTAAGTTTACACGAAAGCCTGTACATAAAGCTTTTTTGCATTGTAGTGAGTAAGATAAAGGAGTGGGTCCTAGAATGGACCTCTCCTTGAAAAAAAAAAGTAAATAAAAATCCTGTACATAAATGTCTGTTGTACCTTTATTTGCAGTAGCCAAAATATGGTAAACAACCAGATGTCCTTCAGTAGGTATAACAGTGTGACATTCATACAAGAGAAATACTAGTCATCAATAAAAAGGAACAAAACTATGATACATGCAACAACTTACATGAAATTCCAGAGTGAAAAAATCCAGCCCCGGAAGTTTATAATACTGTATAGTTCTATTTATATAATATATCTCAAGGGGCAAAATTATAAAATAGAGAGCAATTTAGTGGATGTCAAGCATTTAAAAAAAAAGAGGTGGTAGCAGGGGGGTAGGTAGATGTGGCTGTAAGAGGCAGCATGAGGGATCCTTTGGTGAGGAAAATGCTCTATATCTTGACGATATCAATGTCAATATCCTGGTAGTGATACCATAGTTTTGCAAGATATTATCATTGGGGGAAACTGGGGAAGAGGTGCATGGGATCTCTCTGTCTTATTTCTCACAACTACATGTCAATCTATAATTATCTCAAAATAAAAATGTTAATTTTTTTAAAAAATGTTGCTTTGATTTCATGTATTAATGTTGCGATGTTGGCTACTATGCATTCATCTCTATGTAAAGAAGAACTCACTGTGTTTACAGAATTAGGTTCCTGAGGGTCAGGTTCCAACCTGGGCAAACCCAGCAAGGGCAACCAGTCTGTGAAGACTCCTGAGACCTTTAAAAACAACCAACCTTGGCACTTGCCATATTGTTTTCCATTTCCAAACTGTAAATTCTAACATTTTAAAGATTAATTCGAGTGTCACTTTTCAATGAAGTTCTGCTGCACCACCCTGGGGCTCCTTGATCCTTTTCTGAAGGCCTCCAGAACTCATTTATATCTGTAAGGATAAAACAAAACAAAACAAAAAAAGGTATGGATGAGGCTACGGCCGTTTTCATGTATGATACTTTCAAACACTCAAAGGTGCGGGAAGTCTCATTAACCTGAACCTGGATAAAGAGCTTCCTCCCAAGACCCTGTGGCTCTTGAACTCCACAGTCTTAAAAACATTATACTTCTTATTTTCCCTGTCTTCCAGCTAGGACTTCACCTGGTGGGGGATGGGCTGGGTCTTGGCAGTGCCAGGTGCGCATCAGCCAGGTGGTGAGTGGACAGAGGAGCAGGAGGACCTGGCATAGAGTGGAGGAGCAGCGCACGTGCCGGAAAATTCAAAATATTTTTTAATCTTATGTTGAGATTCTATGATAAAAATGATAATATTCTGGATATATTGGGTTAAATTATAGTAAATTAATCTCAGTTGCTTATTTTTGCCTTTTTAATGTGGGGACTATCAAATGTAAAATCACATATGACTCACATTTGTGGCTCACACTGTGCTTCCAATGGGTGGCACTGATCTATACACACTCAATGAACGTGTGCATATGTTACTGCAGTCTTCTCTTTACCCACCATTAATAACTGCTTATGATTTAGTATTCACATATACTACCTGTTGATGGAGAAGGCTGAAGGCTGGCTCGCTTATGCCAATCACCCTTCCATTCTGTCTTCCTGCAGTACCGTAAAGCTAAAATTTCATTTCTCTAAGTTCTTTGTAGCAAAGTTCTATATGAGATCAAGCTTCTACCATCAGGTTGCACAGTGTACAAACTAGAAACAAAAGAGAGAATGTAGAAGGAGTCACAGAAAGAAGATTCTCTGACAGAGAATCTGTACCACCTGGTGGTACAAGCATGTTGTTTCCTAGGACACCTGTGGCAGAGGATCTAGAGTCTAGTCCAAGCAACACAGCTGCCACACCATGGGCTATGGCCACTGTGTTGTATCTGCTCAACAGCCTGTTATGAAATTGGGCATTTCTCCTGGCTGAGTTGTTCCTTCTTATATTTTTGATGATGTGGCACCCCTAACCGCTTGTCAGGTCTTATTAGGGATTTCATGAGCTGCTAATATGCTTTACTATGTTTCTTTATGCTCAAATGTACTAGAATAGATGACAGGGCCTGTGGCCAAACTCAACTGTATGTTTTTTAAGGAAGTTTGAAACTAGCAAAATTTGCATGACTTAGTAAAGAGGTCAAATTTTATGACAACAATCAGTATAATGTCAGATTCTGTTGCAGTAAAATAGCCATGGGCTTTTAAGAATAATACATAGCAAGGAAAAGTTTTGTTTGTTTGTTTGTTTTTTCCAAAAGTCTCAATTCTTATGCTAAAGTAGGAAAATTTTATTTGGCTTACTATACTGTGTTGTGGGAAAGCATCAAGTGATAATCTAAGTCTCCCTTTCCTTATGATCTGGTTTGTATTTGTATGTTTAACTAACAAATATTTTTTCCACTCACTTCCTTTTTTCTCCAAGGACATTTATCAAGGGTCCTAATGGCCAATGTTCTAAATTCTGAAAGCCAAGACTGGTGTCCTTGTTACTTTAAATATAAATCTTATCTGACATAGATTGGGAGAGGTAATCTGTTGTGTGACCTAAGTGTCCCCTGCAGGTTCTTGATGGGTATGTCAAGAATACAAAGCCCTGTTTTCTTGAACCATCTCTCTGGGTTGTATTTGCAGCAGTTTTAAGGAGGGATAAGGCCTCCTTGCAGCTCAAAGAGCAGGCTCTTTGGAGGGCTTCCCAAACTCAATGTTCCTTTGCTGTAGCACAACTCACTACATGTGTGGACATCCACTGGGGCCTTCATCTCCCTGGGACTTGGAGGACAAGAGAACCAATGCAAATCACACTACTTGCTGTGCTGTGAGTAATAAAGTCCTTTGCCTCTGATCCAGGAGTCTTGTGTCTTCTGTCAGTATTCATCAAACACTAACAGGATAACTCACAAGCTTAGTAAGTAGGGTGAAATCAAGCGCCAGACCTGAAGACATCTAATATTTAAATGATTCTGTTTGGTTCCTTATACCAGTGATGAAACGTTCAAGCTCTATAGTAATAATTTCAAAGCAATTCAAAGGACTGGGACATTTCTGAATCTCCAGGAATTATGGTTCTCTAATATGGGTAATGGAAATGCGTTAAGATTTACTGCCATAAAGCCTGTTTAATTTTCAGAAGCTATTAAAAATGATTGCATTTCATTCTAACTATTATTACCTTTTGGTCTGTTTAATTACTCAGAAAGAATATTTATAGCTTAATCTTCTTGTTCATTTTCAACAGAAGAGCATTTATAAATTGCAATTGCAATCTTTCCCTATCTGGGTTGCCGCTCATACTTCAGAAGTGCCCAGCCAGCACACCTCTTTTTACTGATTTATTACACAAACATTTGTTGAGTATCTATATTTCAAAAGGCATTGTGCCAAGTGCTGTGGGAAGCATGGAGTTGTATAAGGCAGGAACACTACAATACATATTATCCACATGTTCAAAGCTCATGTTGGAGGGGAGAGACCAGAGTCAGTAAGACTCAACAGGAGGCACAATCCTGAGCTGCCAATATGCTAAATTAGTGAGTCTAAAAGGAGGAAGAGTCTTATTAGAAAAAAGGTAGGTGCAGGGCTAAAGGCAAGAGACAAGTAGCCTGGATGACCATGATACCAGCTGCCTGAATAGAGAATTTTGAATTTTTTTTTAAATTTTTATTTATTTATGATAGTCACACAGAGAGAGAGAGAGAGGCAGAGACAGGCAGAGGGAGAAGCAGGCTCCATGCACCCGGAGCCTGATGTAGGATTCTATCCCGGGTCTCCAGGATCGCGCCCTGGGCCAAAGACAGGCACTAAACCACTGCGCCACCCAGGGTTCCCTGAATAGAGAATTTTGAAAGAGAGTGTCTCAGAGGTGAGAATGGAAGGGAGGATAAAAGGAAGGACACAAGTGGGGCAGAGGGTTTGTATAAGACAGTGAGTCCAACACCAAATAGGAAAGTTTCCAGAAGTAAGAAGAGCCAACACTTCCAAATGCTATAGAGAAGTCAAAGAAGATGATTCCTGAAAAAGACCATGGGGTAGGTGAGTATGTCTCTGGAGATTTACATGTGCAAAGAAAAAGTAGAGCCATGCAGGGGATGAACTGTGGAAGCCACAGGTGGGTGGCAGGTCCCAGGCACCTGGCTATTATTACTAACTCCAAAAGAGACTGCCAGATTGTCTGCCTTTCAGTCCAGTGTGTTATTACCTCTATGTTCCCAAGACTTAACTGGCTTCACTTAAAATCCAAAATCAATAACCCTTCATCTGCCATCTGCTGCCCACCATCTGGCTCCTGTCAACCTCCAGTTCCTGATCCTTGTGGTGACATCTCCTGCTAAGGACTCAGTACCCACCCCACCCCCCCCAAAAAAAGGCCTTGGAGCTGCCCAGCTGCTCCTACCACCAACTCCTGGCTCTACTGAGTGGATTTGCTAAGTCAACACTGAACCATTTGGAGATGGCTCTTTGCCAAAGGCCTCAGGCCTCTGGCAGTATTTGTGGGGCTTCACAACATACTCCAGCCACGACATGATAAGTTTTCTACTCAGTGACATGGGTTCCAAGACAATGTTGCTTTTTCTTGTCACTCTGGCTCAAAAGACACTGCTGTGGTATACCACAGGACAGTGTGCTGAACAATCAGAGCTGCTCTTATCCCAAGCGTACGTGTCCACTCTCTTTTTTTTTTCTGTTTTTGTTTAAATTCCAGCTAGTTAACACACTTGCAGGTGTAGAATTTAGTGATTCATCACTTCCATACAACAACATTACGTGCCCTCCTTAATCCCCATCACCTATTTCACCCATCAGCCTACCTACTTGCCCTCTGGTAACCATCAGTTTGTTCTCCATAGTTAAGAGTCTGTTTCTTGGTTTACCTCTATTTTTCCCCCCACTGTATTTACCTGTTTTGTTTCTTAAATTCCAAATGAGTGAAATGGACTGACTTATTTCACTTAGTATAATACTCTCTAGTTCCATCTACATCACTGCAAATGGCAAGATTTCATTTTTCTTAGCTGAGTAATATTCATTTTTTTCATAGCTGAGTAATATTCATTTTTTCACGTGTGTGTGTGTGTGTGTGTGTGTGTGTGTACATCACCTCTTCTTTACCCATTCATCAGTTGATGGACGTTTGGGCTATTTCCATATTTTGGCTATTGAAGATAATGCTGCTATAAACATCAGGGTGCATGTTTCCTTTCAGATCAGTATTTTTGTATCCTTTTGGTAAATACCTAGTAGTGCAATTGCTGGATCATAGGGTAATTCTATTTTTTACTTGTTGAGGAAACCACCCATATGGTTTTCCACAGTGGTTGCACCAGTTCGCATTCCTACCAACAATGCAAGAGGGTTCTCCTTTCTTTGCATCCTCACCAACACCTGTTGTTTCTTGTGTTGTTCATTTTAGCCATGCTGACAGGTGTGAGGTGATATTTCATTGTAGTTTTGATTTGTATGTCCTTGATGATGAATGATGTTCATGTGTCTGTTAGCCACCTTTATGTCATCTTTGGGAAAATTTCTATTCATGTCTCCTGCCTATTTTTTATCAGATTATTTTTTAGGGGGGGTGTTGATTTTTATAAACCCTTTATGGATTTTGGATACTACCCCTTAATACAAATATGTCATTTGCAAATATTTTCTCCCATTCTATAGGTTGCCTTTTAGTTTTGTTGATTGTTTCCTTCACTGTGCAGAAGCTTTTTATTTTGATGAAGTCCCAATAGTTTATTTTTGCTTTTGTTTCCCTTGCCTCTGGAGACATATCTAGTAAGAAGTTGCTATGGCCAATGCTGTGTTCTCCGTCAGGCAGAACTTTGAGGGTTTCCTGTCTCACATTTAGGTCTTTCATACATTTTGAATTTATTTTCATGTTTGGTATAAGAAAGTGGTCCAGTTTCATTCTTTTGCATGTTGCTGTCCAGTTTTCCCAACACTGTTGAAGAAACTTTTTTTCCATTGGATATTTTTTCCTGCTTTGTCCAAGATTAATTGCCCGTATAGCTGTATGTTCATTTCTGGGGTTTCTATTCTGTTCTATTGATCTATGTGTCTGTTTTTGTAACATTTAGATTAAGTTGTTTTTTTTTCTATCAGAGAGCAGTTATTCTTAATATCTGTCTCAGTTTTTGCATCCATGACTCAAATAGGCAAACATGCTAAGCATTGAGTTATCTTCTTTGCAAAAATGCAGCAATTTAAATGACAGTAGCAATGGGGATGTCTCACAAGAGGAATTCATATTACTGCAGTGAGCCTTCTCTCAGCAATTGGGCATTACTTCAGGCTCAAGCAAACATTACTTGGCCACATTGCTCCCTTTATGAGAGATCTTGGTGTCTCCAAATGTGTCCTTTCCATGTGCCATATGGATTCATTTGTGAGTGGGACTGATTTGCCTCAATTGTCCCAAATAGTCCACCACCCCATACAAACACAGGCACACACAGACAGGAAGATACTTTCTTTTATTGCAAAGAACAAGTTCTGCCTGAGGTCACTCCAGATTGAATTGTATTATATATGCCATCCATTTCAGCTGTCTTCATTTTAGAACTTGTCAAAATCATGATTTTTTTTTAAGTTTTGCTGCATCAAATCTGGTGCAAACAATCCTGCTCTCTGACAGGTTTTCCTCAAATCCATGGTACCACATTGACATTGTTCAGCTTTGCTCAACGTTCTATAAATGTCAGTGTGTTGTCAGTTTTGTAATAGACTTTGTAAACCTGTTGGGGAAACAAAACTAGTCCATGTGAATTTTTAGGAACTCTGCAACAGAGGCCTTTACTCTCTCAGCCCCTTGCCTTCCTGACTCAGTGTCTCATTCTGCACCCACCTCAATGCCCAAGTCCCTGAGCCAGTGAAGTGTATTTTCAAACAAATCGGCCCCTGTCTCCTTCACCACTTACGTCATAAATGTGGGTTACAAATCATGTCCTTGAATTTCTCCCTTGGCCACTACAGTTGTAATGTAGTTATTTCTACCAATAAAAGCAATAGCCATTCTTTATTGCTTATTAACTAAGCACTTTGCATATTCTGAGGACTTGTAACCCCACATTAATAGTCGTACTATTAAAACTTATCATTTATAAAATACCAACCTGATGCAGATGTTTGATCTGTGGTATCTTTTTGGACCCACAAAAATATTTTATGAATTAGGTAAAATGTCATCCTGATTTTACAGGTTAAAAAATATCACCACCACCACGAACAACAGAAAACCTCTCTGCCCACTTCCTGCAGTCACACACTAGTAGAGCTGAGGTTCAGAACCAAGCCTGTATAGCTCAAAGAAGTCTCTCCTGACTCTCCCTCTATTCTTACAGTTTATGATCTAGGGAACTCCATCTTCTTCTTAGGCTTCCTACTCCTTCTTGCCCCCTTTGTTTTCCCTGAGCACACTGATGATCCAGAAATTTTAGCTCTGCTCAAGACCATTGGGGTCTGATTCATGGTCAGCCAGCCACCAAGAGGCCAAGTCAGAGGGCACAGACATAATTGCTTCAAACACTATATACATACATAATAACATACACCCTCAGTTTTAAGAGGGAAAACCAATAGAGACTTTGAAAACTAGAATTATACTTTGTACCTATTTCTAATGATATAATACATACTCATGAAAAACAATTATAAAAAGTTTAACCAATTCAAATATTTCAAAAATAAATGTATTATCAAATTATATGGGATATTGAATAGAAACTGATGTTAGGAGTGCCCGGGTAGCTCAGCAGTTGAGCGTCTTCCTTCAGCTCAGATTGTGATTCTAGGATGCTGGGATCGAGTCCCTAATTGGGCTCCCCACTGGAAGCCTGCTTCTCCCTCTGCCTTTGTCTCTGACTTTCTCTGTTTCTCGCATGAATAAATAAATAACATATTAAAAAAAAACTCATGTTGGTATATTTATTTGCAGCCCCCACCTTCAGCACACACACCTCACTCTCACTCAGGCCCTCATTCAGGACAGAGTGATGTCTGTTGTCTACACTGATCCTGTTACCAGCATCGGTAAAGAAAAAACTCAATGCAAGGAATAGGGTGGGACCCTTCCTCTGAAGTTACCTGGTGTGAGCAGTTGTTCCTGTGAGGGCTCCAGTTCACAAAGAAAATTCATCAGGCCATACATTGTTCTCCTGGTGCAAAAGGTCAGGGGGCTACAGTGGGAGTGACCTTTCCAGGAAGGTCACTTGGGCTTAGATTCTCTCCTCTGAAGTCTTCAGATGAGCAAAGTCCAGCAGAAGACAAATTAGAGTTTATTTGGGGATCCGAGAGAGGAGTGCAGAGAACTCAGCCACCACAGTGGGAGACTCCTCATAATCCCCAAATTCCTAGCACAGGCGACCCAGGTAGCCAGAAAGAAATGCAGAAAGGTGTTGTGCCCAAGATTGCAAATCCAAGAAACCACCAAGGAGCTGACACCGATGCAAGTTCACGAGGGTTAATTAGCAAGCTTGAGATTGGGTCCAAGTATACCCGACACAGCAGAGCTGTGCCCCCCCGTCAAGTGCCCCCCTCAGTGCCCGTCACCGATTCACCCCCACCCCCCGCCCTCCTCCCCTTCCAAAACCCCTAGTTCGTTTCCCAGAGTTAGGAGTCTTTATGTTCTGTCTCCCTTTCTGATATTTCCTACCCATTTCTTCTCCCTTCCCTTCTATTCCCTTTCACTATTATTTATATTCCCCAAATGAATGAGACCATATAATGTTTGTCCTTCTCCGACTGACTTACTTCACTCAGCATAATACCCTCCAGTTCCATCCACGTTGAAGCAAATGGTGGGTATTTGTCGTTTCTCATGGCTGAGGAATATTCCATTGTATACAGAGACCACATCTTCTTTATCCATTCATCTTTCGGAGGAACTTCTTCATTCTGATATGGGGAAAGGGTAGAGGAGTTTCTTAAGCTTTTAGTTCCTCATTCCAATAAGGGTGAGCTCTATGGTTTTTCTTGTTGCTTATCTAGGGGCCAGGGGTGGGGAACATTTTCTGAATTTCTTGGGTCCCACAAAGGCTCTTGGTAACACATTTTGAAATCTGGCCTAGAACAAGTCCTATGCAGAAAAAGGGACCAGAAATGAGCCTTGACTCTCATTTTCTTTTCCCTTCTGTTCGAAAATATGTTCCAAAATTTGAACAATTAACATTAAGTCTCAGGACATGCTACTGTTATCCCTGGAGCAAGAAAACAAACAAGTAATAAATGTGAGTCTCTCCCATGAGACTTAGAGCATGTTCATAGCACAAGCCCTGAGGAATTTTCCTCTTTTTATTTTTTTGATAACTTATATTGAACTTTAAAAGTGATTGCTTTTACAGGGAACCCCACACAAGACACGGCCTAATCAGTTAGACTTTACTTCTCAATTTGGCTAAGTTAAAGCCCTCAGCTATTCAAAAGCTCATCTAAGTGCTGCCAGGAGGTACATTGGATGTGTGATTAAAGTCCATAATTAGTTGACTCTTAGCAAGGGAAATTATTTTAGGTAATCTAGGTAGGCCTGATTTGATCAGTTGAAAGACTCAAACTGAGTCTTCCCTAAGGAAGAGGAAATTCTGGCTTGGTATTCAGCTTTACCCTGAGCTGAGTCCCAGCCTGCATTCCTACAATTTTCAGACCAGCTTGGTCAGACCCATAGTCATGTAAGCCAATTCCTTGCAATAAATATCTTAATACATCTATCTCCTACTGTTTCTCTCGCTGAATTCTCATGATACTACAGACACTAACTGTGTATAGGACAGGGATACCTCTTTCCTGGGGTCATAGCCAGTACAGCCAGGGGTACTGGAGGTGTGTCAAAGTAAACCCCAGGTTAATAAGAGCAGGAAGTCTAAAATGAAGAAAAATCACAGCAGATTAGGCAAGGTTGACAGCTTCCATGTAGAATCAAAGCAAGGGAGTGCTTACAAAGCAAGAAAGGCTGACATCAGGAGTAGGGGGACAGTGGTTTAGATCTAGAATACTTCCAGACACAGGTGGGACTGGGATTGGTAGATTATGCACTGACCCCAGACATAAAACTTAAGGGGGGTGCCAAAATCTCAGTCATCAAGATAAATAATATTTAATACTAATTTTTAAATCAAAATTAATGCACAAAATCCATGATGAATAAAATATTAAAAATTTTAGATAAAGACAGGATCAGAAGGATCAAAATGCATTCAGTGGCTGAACTCTATGTGCTGTGGTCTCTGAAATTGCATCTCTCTGATTTGATGGGCTTGGCTGCTGGTCCCACAGGATTTAGGGGAAGATGAAGAGTTTGTGGTTCAAAGACCGGAGAGTAGATAGATACCGAAAGTAAGTGATGACCTAGAAAAACTGCTGAAATTACAGTCAAAAGGCACATTCAAACTGAGGTCATAATCAATCATCTAGATAAAGCAGTGAGCCAAAGGGTTGGATCTGGAAGGGAGGTAAGGGTAAGGAACCTAGTGGGAAAAACAGTACAGCAGAGAAGCTAGGGCACTGTAACATTGACAATTGCACAGCACATAATGAAAAGCATCTCTTTATAAGAAGCATTTCAGAAACTAGCAATAGAGATTCTAGTTAGAATCAGCAATATACTATTTGACTGTGACTTGCTTGAAAGTTAACTGAGGGGATGCCTGGGTGGCTCAGTCGGTTAAGTGTCTGCCTTGGGCTCAGATCATGTAACCAGGGTCCTGGAATTGAGGCCCAGGTCCAGCTCCCTGCTCAGCAGAGAGTCTACTTCTCTCTTTCTCTCTCTCTCTCTCTCTGCACCTTCCTCTACTCGTGCTCTCTCTCTCCCTCTCAAATAAAAACTAAAATCTTAAAAAAAAAAAAGAAAGAAAGAAAGAAAGTTAACCGAATCCAAATCAAGGCCAAGTAGAAACTTCACAGAGCTAAGGAGAGGTATTAGCATGTCACATTTTAATTTCTTTATTCTCTTCATTTCACAAGGATGAAACATTAATGTTGAATACCTGTATAGCAGCACTTTGTTGTGACGTATTAAGAACCATCCAAAAAGAAAAAAGAAAAAAAGAACCATCCAAATACAAAACGTGGTATAGACCAAAGGAAGAGCTGGTCAAGGAGAGATGTTGGGTCCACATGACACACACACACACACACACACACATACACACACACATACACTCACACATGCACATATGCACTCCACCATCTTATTTGAATTTAGCACAGAAATAATATTCTAATGCACAAAGCTTTATTAATTTAATGGAGCAAAAGGTATATTTATTTTTATGCATTTTATTATTACTGCATTTATTTTGTTACCAGAAAATGTCACAAATGTAATGTGTAATCATGTAAGGATGTCATTATACGTCAGTTATATTCATTTTGGATAATAGAATCCTAACAAATAAAAGTCCATGCTATCCTGAGGGGCATGAGAGGTTTTGTCCTAAATTTATTTCTTTCAGAAAGTACTTTATATAACCAAAGCATGTAAGCCTCATAGCAATTCATGCTCAACAATATCATTTATAGTTAAAACCAAATTTTTGATAAGATTTCTAAGTAACAATAACTATATAATATATAAGCATTTGACCAAAAATAATCAATTCCATACAATTATTATTATTAGAATATAGGCAGATCTTAAAATAATGGACCAAATAATTATCCTAATTAACACGTAAAACCACATTTTCAAGTCCTGAGTGGCCAGGCATTTGCTAGCTCACGGGAAGGATTAGTAGTAGACCAAGTGAGTCAAAGACATTCAGGTTCAGGTGCAGACTCTGCCCTCCATGAGTATCCAACCTGCTCACCTTAACTTCTCTGAGCCCATTTCCCATATGCAGAATGGGAAGAGTTAAAATAGCTTCCCTGATGATCTTATATCATCATATAATGATGACATAAGATAAAATGTCACTGGCATAAGATCTGGCACTTGTAATAATGTTTGTTCCTGCCCTTTGCTGACAGAAGAGAGTGGTAGGGGGAGGCATTTCCTTCATTTCTGATGAGGAATGGACAAGGGCTAAAATATGCGAGTCCTGCCTTTCTAAACTTGAAATGGAATTCTGACAAGTTAGTCATGATGCTCAGGGCAGCAGCTGTCTGATGTCGTGAAGTCCTCTGAGGAGAGGCTGGCTCCCAGGACGTTCAAAAAAATCCCAAAGCCTCATTACCCAGCATGCTCTGTCCTGTTGCTCTGGCTTATTCACATTAAAGCCAGAATGACACTGATTACTTTCATCAGGTGTAGCCAAGATGGGGAGTGCACAGAGCCTTGGGCTTCTAATAGATTAGCCATTTCTAAAAGCACGAAACATTCCACTCATACCTAATAATATTGTGTTAATGTTTATCACTATTAATCACTATTTTATCACTATTTAATACCCCTTAAATCACTAATCACTTATCACTATTTAATACCCTTTAAATATTATCACTGTTTTTATGAACTGTTTGATTAAATCATCTTATTGAATCTGAATCAAGCAATTGGGGTCAGATCCGTTCCAAATAAATTTTCTGAAAGTCCATCTCAGTAAGAAATTTAGACTGAAATAATGATAAGTGTTTTATATAATAACACAATTAGCATTTCCTAATAAGTATTTATGGACACTACGAGGTAATTTTTTTCCCTAGAAAAGCAGAACCAGTTTTGAATGTAAACTAATTTACATTCAATTAGCTCCTTTGGATACAGGAGCTTTGATTCAAGTTTTTCTTCTCCAGTTCCTTCCCACTGTTACATGAGTGTAATTTACATGAATGTAACTTAAAATTTCTCTGAAGTGGCTAAAGCAACCAACAGACTTGACAAGCGTTGACAAGTCTGTTGAATCAACCCTGGTATAGACTGGCATATGCAGTATTTAAAAACAATTATTTAATTAATTAATTCACACAGTAAGGAGTTGTGTAAGAAATGACATTGTGTGGAGAAGTAAACCAAGGGTTTTGCAAAGACCAGCAATTTCATTCCAATCTGTGTGACCCAAAGAATTCCCTTTACTTCTCTAAACTCCAACTCCCTTATCTGTAAATGAAGTTCTATTACTAACTTCTCACATTGTCACAGAGATTACACTTTATTATATGCCTAAATGCCTCAACATCACATTGTAATAACCATGGTCTCCTTGCCTTTGCAGGCAGATACAGAAAAATAGCACAATGGCCAAATTTGGTGAGTTACATTCCAATACTGTTGGAGGAAGAGAATAAAGTAGGGATATATCAGGACCATGCATTGGATTTTCCTTCATCGCAGCATTAGTCAATACTATGCAAGTTGCAAAAGACTATCATCCAACCAGGCTATTTAGGGAAGTTTTCTGAAATTTTCAAAAAACCTTAGGAAAGGAAGGTACAGAGCAGGCCCAGAACAACTGGAATCAAGGATTATGTTGTCACCAGGAGTCTTTGTACAGCTTTTATTTGCATTTCTGTATGTTGATTTCATTTTCTCTTCCACATGGCCAGTCACAAATATGGAAAGGAGAAAGAACAAAATGAACTCTGGAGTGTTGAATTGGAAGGAAATAGAAGTATTGTATCAGTATGACCAGATTTTTATTTTTTTTAAGATTTTTAAATAGATATTTAAATATACAAGTGTGCTTTGTGTTATGTGTGTATTATATATTTGTGTGTGTATGTGAGTGTATGTATGTGTCTGTGTGTACGTGGGTGTGTATGAACGTGTCCATGTTTACGTGCTTATGTTTTCTTTATCAAGAGAACCTATAAGCAATGACATTCCAGTAACAATGAGTGCATCTAGCATCCAAATCTTGGTTATAATGCTATTAAAAGGAAACAATGCTTCTTTGAGAGATAGGGATGAGGCTGGAAAAGTATCAGAGGAGCATAAAATATCTTATTCTACCAGAAAGTAAGGAAATGCTTAAAAGAAAACAAAACAAAAACAAACAAAAGAACAGAAAGTGGGAGGAAATCAAAAGGACCTAAGGACAGCCGAAGTGACTACCTTTGACCAAATGTTGCATAATTTGAGCATAAAACAAACAATAATTGCCAAAACTTGGAAGCAACCAAGATGTTCCTCAGTGGGTGAGGGGATAAACAAACAGTGATACATCCAGACAATGGAATATTATTCAGTGCTAAAAAGAAATGAGCTATCAAGCCATAACATGATATGGAGGAGACTTCAATGTGGATTTCTAAGTGAAAGAAGCCAGTCAGAAAAGGCTACCTAACATACAATTCTAACTATATGACACTCTGGAAAAGACAACTATAAAGACAGTGAAACAATTAGTGTTTGCCAGGGATTAGGGAGAGAGGGAGGGATGAATAAAGCACAGAGGATTTTTAGGCCAACAGCATCATTCTATA